>NW_027529531.1:261986-356973 GCF_008692635.1 Crocuta crocuta
GGCTTTGGGCAGGTCTCCCTCCCCCCACCCCGCACTCCCTCCCCCCCTGCATCCCCCTCCCCAGAAGTCCCCAGGGCAGGGAGACGCCAAGTGCCCAGCTGCCTGCGCAGAACGCACAGAAGGGAAAATGTGGTGAACAAGGCACAGTAGTAACCCCCAGGTGTCGGCCTTCACAAAGCATACGTTCTAGAGAAAGCCCAATGAACAAATCACCACACGAAGCACAGATGTACAATTACAGACGCAGCTAAGTTCTAGGAAGGAGAAGCATGAGACACTAAGGCTCAACAGAGTGAGATCTGGCTCAGGAAGGTCAGCTTAAGCTAGGACCTGGCCACGAACTCCGCTACCCCAGGCACACGGGGGCCAAGGAAGCAGGGACCCCAGAGAGAAGCGTGCAGAGGAAAACTCACGGCCCTTAGGAACAAGTAGAATAAAGAGCTGACTAACACCCGGATGGATGGAATATCATCCCCTCAATTAAGTGACAAAGGTAAAAGAACTAGAATCGACATACACAGAGCACGCTTTAGCTGCTGTAGACACCAAAGGTTTTTCTATGTCACATATTCCAGGAAGCTACTGCACGGAGGTCAAGGTGGAAACAAGCTTGCAAAAATAAACAAAAACCTGCAGCTGAGTGACTGAGAATGTGGGATTTCGGGATCTACACCCAGGCTCTCCAAGCCAAGAACTTCCTGAGGCTCCCACAGCCGGCAGCCCCCCGGGCTCCTGTTGCCTGCCTTTCTGACCTCTGACCCCCTCGCCCCCCTGACTCCACGCAGAGCAGAAGAGGGTCATCCCATGGGGCTGTCTCAGTGCCTGGCGCACTCATTGCTTTTTGTGTAAACAGTTAGAAAAGCTGACTCCAGCACCCAGGTTTCATCACAGAACTCAATGGTCCTAGTTTGGGTCACACATAGCTGTGACTGAAGCAAAGGGTCAGGCGGCACATAGCCAGCAGCCAAGGCCAAGCCCCGTGAATCGTCTGCAGGTCCCAGGGCCGTCGTGGCGGGACACACACTCTGCCGAGTGCACTGAGCTCACATACACACCAGTACGTGTTAAGCGTAATTGCAAATTCTACAGTAGTTTTGAAAAAAGAAGTCTTAATCTTAAGCCCAAAGTTTTTGACTTAATTTTAGTCCCAAAATTTTAGAAGTGTTTAGAACAAACAGGGAAGAGTGAGATCTATTTGTTATTGTAATAGCTTAGCCATTTACAAATACTGCCAGTGTCTGAAAAATCATTTAAAATTTTGGAAGCAGTAGTGATATCTGAAAAATTCAATTTAATAAAACCCTTGTCTCTGCACATGGAAGGTACTAGAAGAGATGCTGGGTGAATGCAAAGATTAGTAAGAAAAGGTCCTTGCCCTAAAGAGCTTCTAATCCTGTGACACACATTTTTACTACACAAGGGGAAAGAAGGGCTACAGAAAAGAAGAGGATCGATGATGGGTTCTATAAATCAGCCAGGAAATATTTTTGTGCAACTACTTTTCATCCTTTGCACTACTGTACTATTCAAGAGGACCATTAAACGTCTCAGAATACCTGTGTCTCTATTCCTATTAACGTTGTATATAATATAAATAGCACACATTTCAGTCACTCACGAACACAAGCATCACACTGCAAAAATAAACCCCAAATCTCAAATAACAATAACAATACCTAACATATAAGAAATACGCAGTAAAATTTTTTTGAATTTATTTATAAATGATTTCTAATATAGTTAACTTATGAATGTAATTCTCATGGGTTCAGAATATTCTTCTATGATGTTATGTGTGTGGTTTTAATATCGTAATAAAAATCAAACACCAGTGAGCTGCACATCTTGAAATACTTATGCGCGCTGCATTTGACAACGGGCTGTGCTCTGAGCGAGCTGAAAGAGAAACAGGCTCCGGCCTGTCGTACAGAACATGAACAGTCACCCCTGCCATGGTCTGAGCTACAGCCACGGCTGGGGTCTCCACGTGGTAACTCCGCCCCAGCACTGTTTCAGTGGCCTTAAAAGTTCTAAACACTCACATAAAAAATGCTCAACTTTTGTTCTTGTTTTATTCTGCTGCAGATAGTGTGTCGAAAAGGGCATGAGCTGTCCGTGACACCCCGGCCCACTGTGCCGAAATACCTTCTGAACAAAACAGTCTAGAAATGCCATTCGTAAGATAGAAGAACACTACAAGCCGAAACCAAAACAATGACTCTAGAATTTTATGCCCCAAAGTTGCCACGATGGTTAAATTTTTCAGCTGGCAATAAGTGTGTACAGAAACGAAGTACAAAATGAGCTGGAAGTACTTAATTGACAGGTATCTGTTGTTTGTGACACAGTTTATGTTTTTTACAAAGCTTGTGACATGTTCTTATCTACAGCACCAAAATCTAAATTCAGATACTTACATTATTGCACTCCCCAAGGAAATACAGTGCAAATCCGTCAGCTTTTGTGGCTGCCAAAGTAATAAAAAAGGAAGAAACTAATCTCAATGGAAGAACAGACCACGTATGAATTCTTTAAGGTGAGACCTCAGATAGGAATCTTGTGGAAGGGCTTGTTAACATAATTAATGGTCATGCAGTAAACTGAACAAACTATTTATGGCTTTATTCAACGACATAGAACATTTTCATTCATTATTTCTCAGCTATTGCAAATTTTAAGATGTGACATCCTCAAATGCATATAGAAGCCAATGTACTATGTAATAATGCATTTGTGAAACTTTAAGCATTACAACTATTGGAAAATATGTTTAAGAACTGTATTTAATTTTTAAAGTACTAAAAATACCAGACACGATATTCCTAATAAGAATCATCAGTATAAGCATCAACCAAAAAAGGATGATGTATATATCCACACAGCATCACTGAAGGGGACACGGCTTGGCTTTCCGAACACTGCTTCGGGGCCACGTGAAGGCTGTCCTCACAGCAGGGAACGACACGACTCCTGCAGGCTTGCCTAAGTGTAGACTCCCGCCTCGCCCCTCCTCATTCGCGCGGCCTCGGGTCAAATATTCGGCCTGCCTTTGCCACAGCTTCCCCATCAGAAAAGTGGTGATAATAGGATGTAAATCTGTCATGTCCCCAAATAAATTTAAAATGCTTTCTGTTGCTTAAAAATGAATGATTTTCCTTCGTAAAGATGTGATTTAATTCAACCAAACTACACTTTCCAAAGAAACTAGGCTTTATTTAGGAAGCAGATAGTATATTCCATTTACACATCTGGCAGATACTTTCTTTGAGACTGGATAATTGAGGAATTTTTAGGTTTGACTCATTCTGGTAGTTTCATAATAAAATATTTTCACTTCAAGCTCAGCCCAAGAATGGAAGTAAATAAGTGACTTGCATTTGCCTTGTAGTAAGTATATTACTTTTTCCATTTTCCACAACAGAATAAAAGGAACTTCAGTTCAAACGTTCTGCCAGAAGGAATAGAAAGCATTTCTTACCTATTTTAATGATGCTACTCAACTCATAGAGGAGGAGTTGATTGTCCCCACCTGTGTCCAGCCGCTGTTCGATGTAGCTGTTTAACTCATATACAACCCCCTGCATATTCGTATCTTGGTACTTTTAATAAAAAAAAGAAGAAAGAAAGAAAAAGAAAGGACATAATTAAATATAATAGAATAAAAGTTCCTTAATTTAAAAAGCATTTTGTTAATTATATAACTTCATATATATATATATATATATATATATACACTTTCTTTTATGCTTTTACACATTANCACTTATTTAAATATTATAATCTATCAAGAAATTGATTGTATATTAAAATTGCCATGAGGTAGGATTATTTATAGACTGTATGTTTATATTAAAATATCAAGTGTTACAAATTACAACTTTATTTCTAAAGTTTTATTTATCTATTCAGTAAAAGTAGTATGAAAGTTTGCTGACTGAATGAAGCACGGTAAGACACTAGAAATGTCAAGTGATCGGCATGGCGCTGGGTACAACGAAGTTTATTTTTCTCCACACCTGCACGGGTGGGGCCGCCACCCTAGCCTGATCCAAACCCGCCCCCCAGCACAGGAGGGGACATGACCAGCTAGCCGTCCCCTGGAAGCCCAAAGCTCTGGGCTGCACTGTGGTGGCAGGGACACCAGCAGCGGACGGGGTGTGGGGGGAGGTGGCTGCTAGACCTTAGCTACTCCAGCACAAGCTACCGCCGGGTCTTCTCTAATCACCGAAACGCTGTCTAACAAGCCTCCCACTACCAAGCTGGCTGCCCCAAGCCTGCTCTCCAAACAATCGCCTGGGTAAGTTTCATAAACAAAATAAGATTCTGTCAACTCCTGGCTTAAGATACTTCCCACCCCTTAGAATAACAGACTCCCCACGGGACGGCCTCTCACATTCTACAAAATGGGGTCGTTGTCTGCCTACGACACCTTCTCCAGCCAGCTTTCACTCCTAAACGTCTATTACTTGCCATTATTCTTTCTTCTTAAATTCCAGTATAGTTAAGGTAAGTGTCACATTAGTGTCAGGTGTACCATATCACGATTCGGCATTCCACACATCGCCTGGACCTACTTCCCCCATTGCCCAGCCCCGTCCGCGCTGGTAACCATCAGTTCGCTCTCTATAATGAACGGTCTGTTTCTTGGTTTGTCTTTCTCTTTTTTTCCTCCTTTGTTTTTCCATTTGTTTTGTTTCTTAAATTCCACACATGAGTGAAATCATATGGTATTTGTCTGTTGCTGACTAACTGAGCTTAGCAGAAGACTCTCAAGCTCCATCCATGTCACTGCACATACTTGCTGCTATTCTGATTGCTGTTCTCAATGAATGGCTGGGGAGTGAATGGATGTGAATGAATAAATGAAAGAGTGGATGAATCAATCACTCAATCATTCTGCACACAGCTACCGGCGATCCTGACAATCTACCACACACAGGCACTCCTCTGGACAGAACAGATGGAGGGAATTCACACGAGGAAGTGCACTAAACAGAGATGCTGGGCTCCCCATGCTTGTGCTGGGTGGGGAATATGTCCCAAAAGTGGCCAACACTTTTTCAGATGCAGCCGAAACACCAGACCTTCCTGGTCCATGCTAGCAGGGGTTTATTCTGGAAGACCTGTTTACCCATCTCCGAGCCGCATTAGCACAGACAACCCCTTCACCAAGGCTGTGAGAAATACGCCCCTGGGGGCGCACTGGCACGTGCGCGTAGGCCTGTGCTGTGGCCCAGGGAGGCCCATCCATCGGGGTCTCTGAACCCACTGGCGCCCGGACGGCAGAGCCACGCGGCGACAACAACATCCAGAATGAGGTGGGGGCACCTGGCATCCCGGCAGACCTGAAGCTGCCACCACAGTGACCCGGCCAGCAGGGGCTGCTTGGCCCCAGGGTCCCTGGACCTGGAACAGACAGGGAGGCCTGCTCTGTCTTCATCTGTCTACACAGAGGAGTTCTGCGTTTCACGAACACAAGTTGACCTGATTCTCCACAGCAAGTCAGAGCACCGGATGAATTCCAGGCTGGAGCCAATTCTCAGGCCCAGAATCTCCCGAACAAAGAAAGGGGAGATGGAGACCAGGTCTCCTGAAGGAAGGATCCGGATTCACAGCCGAACACTAGGAGCACAGATCCTCCTCTCAGTTCCAGAGGCCTGCGGCCACCTTTCTGGATGACTACATGGAGGAAGCAGAAACTGCCAGGCTTTCGGGGGACGGTGGGACATCAGCTCTACACAGACACTACTGTTTAGCGATCCAAACGCCACTCCTGTGTCCTGGGCAGAGGGGCAGCAGACGGCAGGTGAGCCCCAGAGCTGTGGCTCAGGTCTGTCTCGACAGCGAGCCCCGGCTGGTTTGCAAACACCGTGGGAACTACAGTTCGGGAACACAAATTTGGAATAGGTGTCCTTAGGCACGGACAGAGTTCTACCCTGAAAGATCCTCACTGGAAGGGGGTGAAGGCGTGAGACATTCAGGAATCTGGAGCAGAAGCTTCCCCCGTAGAGAGAACAGCAGAAAGGAACCAACGCACATGACCCTGAAGCATCAAAACAAAGGCCCACCAGCAGGCATCCTCACGCTTTAACACCGACTGCAGAGCGCAGACGCCACTCTCAGACCCTGACCCAGAGCGGCCCCTCCGGGAGGTGTGTGCCGCCTACCGCCTCTGCTGGGCCTCCTGTCTTGGGGTCGTGGGGTCCGCGTCCCTGCCCCTGTAACCTGAGCCCCTCCCTGTTCTGCCGCACAGCGAACCAGGCCACCCACGGCCTCCTCTGGGACCCTGTATTGCTAACACCGGATCAGCGTAATAGTGCGTCGGAAGTTCCCGGTCACCGTCTGGTGGTAGATGCTGTCCGAGTCCTCTTCCGTGTAGACTCCTGGGTGACAGGGTGAGCCCGTAGACACTGTCACGAGCGCTCTGAACTTGTGATGCCGACAAGGCATGGTAGCCTCATGGGGGCCGTTCCTCTACTGTCTGTGAACAAGATCCTATTCGACGACTGCCAGTTTTGAGGAACTCCAGAGAAAAGACTGTGTTCTAACATGCCCTCTCTCTCTTCCTCACCAGTAATTAGAAGCATTTGCTTTCTGTTTTCCCCCTAAAGTCCGGGGAAAGAGCTTCTCTGAGACTGGGGCTGACCCAGAGGCAAGCGAGGCAAAGACAAGTAAAGAGAGCAGGTCATGGCGACAGAGTTCGAGCCCCCAGATCCGGACCCACAGAAACCATCCTGCCCAGACACACAGAGTTCATGACCAATTCAGTCCGTGAACACTTCTTTCTTCCTCTGCGGAGGCTGACGGTAGCTGCTCTCAGCTGGGGCCTCAGTCCCCCAGAGGAGGCGTCCCTATAAACGTGACACGCACGCAGACTCCTCTCTCCGACAACACGCCTCCGAGAGTGCAGCCGGTACGGAGACAGGGGGGTGCGGCAGAGAGGGACGAGCGCTGCCCCCCACCTCCTCCGGGCGGGACGGGGGTCACCCACCTCGAGAACAGGAAGGCATCCGCAACACAAGCAGTCTATCGTGGGGTCTCCTTTCACCGCACCTCGGAGCTTTTGTTTTCCCACTTGTCAAACAAGGAGGTTGAAGTGCATAGCCTTTAAGATACTTTTCAACACGCACAGTCTGTGATAATCCATGACCCTGGATTTTAATTTCATGGTTAGGCTTCAAATTCTAATCGTTAACCCAGTGGATGGGTTAGTACACCCTGGTGCCTTCGATTGCTAATGATGATCATATCCTAAGAGCAAAGTGTTCTATCGTGGTTATTCTTATGTATTAATGTACCATCAAGTCTCCAATATGAAAGCCCTATCTACACAGTGAAGATTATTCACAATGCCCAAGTGGTCTGTCAACAGATGCCTTTATCAAGAAATTGCCATACACACAATGTATGTATGTAAATTAGATTATATGTAGTATTAGAATATTATTCAGTCCATGGGGTGTCTGGGTGGCTCAGTCAGTTACAGGTCCGACTTCGGTTCGGCTCGGGTCATGATCTCACTATTCATGAGTTTGAGCCCCTGTGTCGGGCTCTGTGCTGACAGCTCAGAGCCTGGAGCCTGCTTCGGATTCTGTCTCCCTCTCCTTCGGCCCATTCCCTGCTCACGCTCTCTGTCTCTCTCTCTCTCTCTCCCTCCCTCAAAAATAAACATTAAAAAGAAGGTCAGTCCTAAATAAGAAGGAAATCCTGCTAATTTGTGGTAACACAGATGAAACTAGAGGACATTATGCTAATTAAAATAAACTAGACACAGAAAGACAAACACTGTATTCTCTCACTTTCATGTGGAATCTAAAAGGCCGACCTCACAGGAGTAGAGAGCACACAGGCAGGTGGCTGGGGCTGGTGGGGGGGGACGTGGGGAGAAGACAAAGGTTACAAACTCTCTGGTAGGAATGCGAACTGGTGCGGCCCCTGTAGAGAGCAGTCTGGGCTCCACAAAATACTCAGAATACAACTATATGATCCAGTCATTCTACCTCTGAGTGTTTTACCCAACGATCATGAAAACACTAACTTGAAAAGCTATACGCACCCTTAATGCTCACAGCAGCACCCTTTACGGCAGCCAAAGCGTGGAAGCAGCCCAAGTGTCCACAAAACGGTGAAGGGACAAAGAAGGGGTGGGGTCTGCACAATGCGAGGTCGCTCAGCCATGAGAAAGGGTGAGCGCTTGCCATCTGCAACAATACGGATGGATCTAGACGGTATTGTGCTAAGGGAAGTCAGTCGGAGAAAGACAAATGCCATATGATTTCGTTCATATGTGGAACTGAACAAACAAAACAAAAAATGAAAAAAAGGAACCAAAACCAGACTCTGACATACAGAGAACAAATTAGTGGTTGCCAAGAGAGAGGTGGGTGGGGGGTGAGTAATAGGTGACGGGGATTACGGAGTATGTGTGTTGTGACCAGCACTCAGTAATATACAGAACTGGTGAGTCACTGTATTTTACACCTGAAACTAATGGAACACGGTCAATTACACTGGAATTAATTTTTTTTTAAAAGAAGATGATCATTTGAAAAAGAGAGAGAGGAATTTAGAGATTAAAACAGACAAAGAGACATACCAATCCAATGCCACATGTAACCATTTAAGGATCCTGATTTGAAGAAAACAACTTAAAAAGAATCTTTTCAGACAGTTGAGGGAAACCGAATATGGCCCAAATATGAAGATACTATTGCTACGTGAGACTGTCAGGCATGCAAATGGCATGTAATTGAGGTTTTTTGTAAAAAATGTCATTTCCCATTAGAAACCTATACAGAAGTCTTTATGGTTGCAATTACATGATGACAGATTTGCTTTAAATGACACCAGCGATCAAATATGGGAGGGAGGGGTTCCTGGGGGGCTCAGTCGGTTAAGCTTCTGACTTTGGCTCAGGTCATGATCTCATGGTTTGTGGGTTCCAGCCCCACGTCGGGCTCTGTGCTAACAGCTCAGAGTCTGGAGCTGCTTCTGATTCTGTGTCTCCCTCTCTCTGCCCCTCCCCTGCTTGTGCTCTGTCTCTCTCTGTCTCTCAAAAAGAAATAAATGTAATTTAAAAAATTTTAAAAAGGGGAGAGATGTGTGACTGAAACAGGAATAGCCAAATGGCCATCACTGAGGCCAGGTGGCAGGTATGCGGCACTCAGCATGCAAGTGTCTCTTCTCTTATGTAGAGAAAACGTCTGTACAGGAAAGGAAGTTAAATGTAAAGACAAGAAGAAAGCGGAAATAGGCCCGGGGAAGCACTGATCCCCCCACCGCTCATTTACTCAGCAGCAGTCCTGTGTCCTACGTCCACAAATGACAGACACAACCCTGGGTGAGTTTAAGAAAGCAACGTATGTGACTGCGGCGTGGCCTTCAGCAGGTACGTGAGAAGCCAGCGTCCTCCAGGACGTCACTGCACATTCGTGATTCCTTAACTTCTGCACAGATACATGTGACATACTAAATATACACATAGAATTAAAAAGGTAGGAGATAAAAGAGTTCTGGGGCCAGACGTGCAGGACGGCGCTGGAACGAAGCTGCTGGGGTGCAAACTGGAAAAACACAGGCAGGAGACCTTCTGCGTCCTCACTGCACACCCCAGCCCTGCGGGGGAGGGCTGTGTCCGTCACCTTGACCGCCGGGATCACTTCACACGCACACGGGTATCAAAGCAGCATGTTGCACACTAATGTATACACTGAAATCTGTGCAGTTCTTTCTCGTTTGTCAAAAAGAAAATATAATTTTTAAATGAAATGCTTTTTAAAAAAATAATAAACATCCCAGTAACAACAACAAAATAATTATGACGATGAGAAAGGACACAGAATGTTTAATCTCTCTGTAAAATCTCTCCATGGTCCTTCTGAATCAGTCCTTGCCCCCGAGGCTACCAGGGTGGGGACTTCTTTCCACCGCAGCTTAGCCTTGCAGCTCGTTAGAAGGCCATCGAAACAGACCCAGACGGCGTGTCCTGTTTTGAACCCCGGTTCATCTGCCTGACATGGTATCATGGAGACTCGCCCGCTGCCGTGTCCCAGTGGCCTGTCCCTTCCACCGCTCGCAGCTGCTGCTGTGTGCGCGTCTGTTCTGCCGCAGCTGGGCCTGGGGGATGCTTACGCCCTCCAGCTGCGGGCTCGTGTGAATGAGGCCACTGTGGACGTCTCCGTGTGAACCCCAAAGAACACAGAGGTCTTTCTGTGAACGCGGGCTCTCAATCATCTTAGGCAGATCCGTGAGAGTGAAATTCATGGGTCAAAAAGTAAATGTGTGCTTAACTTTACAAGAAACCGCCAAGCCCTTTAGGGTGCTGCATGTGAAGTATGGTTATCGAAGAGATTTAGGTGTGAGATTAAAGTAGGTTGTAAACAGAGGCCACTCTGTCACACACGCACACCGCTGGCAGGAAAGTTCTAACCAAGAATGAGCTCTCACAGGGAACTTACAGAAGGCTGTGGGCCTCAAAGGCAAAGAGAATGGGGGAGTAGGCAAGAGGGGGCCACTGACCCTTTTATGGAAAAAAAAAGCTTTAAAATCCAAGTAGGGGTGCCCGGGTGACTCGGTCAGTTATGCGCCTGACTCTTGGTTTTGGCTCAGGTCAGGATCTCACGGTTTATGAGTTCGAGCCCCGTGTTGGGGCTCTGCTGACTTGTGTGGAGCTTGCTTGGGATTCTCTCTCTCCCTCACTCCACGTTTTTCTCTCTTTCTAAATATAAATAAACATTTAAAATATAAAAGAAGATATCGACTTGTGACAACATCTAGGACAGAAGACACTGGTATGACTTGGACGGCAGCCACCCTGAAGGACGCCCATCTGTGTGCGTGGGGTGCGCCCACAGCGCGGACCCTAAGGACCTCCGCACAAGACCAGTGACTGCGTGTGCCGAGTGCAGACGTGCAGGCACCGGGCTTCGAGCGGCACAGGCAGTACTGAGAAAATGACACACGCGTGACATACCCCAGCCAGCAAAACCTCCGGGTCCCTCCCCACACGGCTGGGCCCCGGGTCTCCTCTCCCTTCGGAGGCGATGCTCCATGACACGGCCGTCTATGCTCGCTGCCTGCAACTTCTGTCCCCTCACGCTCATGCCCGTGGCTCCCAGGAGACACTCTCTGTGACGTCACCAGTGATGGGGCGTGTGTGACGTTAGCCTGCTGCCTGTCTCTGGAGGGGAATGTCCTCGGCCCTGCCACACGCTTGGGACCCTGCTCTGCCATCTCCCACGTCACGCCTGTGACTGTTCTGTCGCAGGGCCGGTCACCGTTCCCTTCTCCAACCACACCCGCACCCTGCGTCATCTCCTCCAGCCTCACGTGTTACATCCCCTCCCTGGGCTGCGGTTCCCAAATCACTCCTATTTCTAAGAAATCTCTGATTCGTATCCTGATTCGCTTCATTCACCCAAACTCCACACTCAGACCCCCGACCACCTCCCTAACAGCCCTGTCCAGAAACCTCTTAGGTCTCAGGCAGCACGTCCGATCCTGAGCACCTGATGACCCCCACCGCCCATGTACCAGCAGCGGGTCCCCCCACAGGCCGGGCCGACCCACCGCCCAGCACGCCGCCTCCTGTTTGACAGCATACGCCTGAGTTAACCAGCTCCACCTTCCAAGCACACCCATCGGTGCAGGCACCGCTCCCCACCTCCATTATCACTACCCTGGCGCAAAGCACCTTCGTCTCTCTCTCTCTTTTTTAAATGTTTATTTACTTTTGAGAGACAGAGAGAGACCGAGTGTGAACAGGGGAGGGGCAGAGAGAGAGAGGGAGACACAGAATCTGAAGCAGGCTCCAGGCTCTGAGCAAGCGTTCAGCACAGAGCCTGACGCGGGGCTCAAACCCACAAACTGCGAGATCATGACCTGAGCCGAAGTCGGACGCTTAACTGACTGAGCCACCCACGTGCCCCTAGAATCTTCATCTCTGGCAGGATTACTGCACTAACCTCCTCACCATCACCCTTGGCAATGAAAAATTACTCATTTAAAGTGTTGCGGAATTTATTTGCTTAGCATTTCTACACTTAGGTTTGCATTAGTAAAAGTGGTTGATAGTTTTTTTCTGTTGTGTATAAGGCTCTAACTTTCATGTCAGGAATAAACTTCCCTCCTTGAATGAGTTCTTACCCTAACTTTTCAAAAACATACTTTATATTATGTAGGAGATTTCTTCTCTTTAATGTTTGGTGGAATTATCCAGGAAAGCTTTTGAACATCATGCCATGTTAGGTGCTTTTAACTAACTTTTCAGATTTTTTTCATCAGCTAACAGTATATTTAGGTTTCTAAAGTCTTCTTCAGTTTTGATGACTTAGAATTTCCTCAAGTTGGCTATTATATCCAAATTTTCAAATGTATTAGTATATAGTATTCCCTCTTAAGTTATTCATAATTTCCCTGTTTATAGTTATATTACCTTTCTGATTCCTTAATTAAGGTTCGTATTTTATGTCTTGGGTAGCCAAAGAGCCTATTTTTACTGATCCATTTAAGAAAATGTTGCATTATTCTTCAATGCAAAATATTTTGCATTATTGATCACATCTATATTTTAAATCGTGGACCATTCATTTCTTCTCTTATTAATTACCCCCTCCTCTGCTTTTTTAAAGTTTTTGGTGTTCTAATAAATGAACACAAGAATATAAATTTTCATCCTATTTTGGCATCATCCTGTAAATTTGGTTGATTTTATCCCCACTTACATTTGAGACTTTGAAAAATTATTTTTTAAAAGGTCACCAAGATATATAGTGGCAAAGCAGGAATTCAAATCTAAGTGTGATTTACATTTACACTGGGATCAGACGCGCTCTTTTAAATGTATCACAACAAAAGGCACAGAGATTCAATTCACATGAAAGGAAAACAGTTATTTAACTATGGAAAGGTGCTTATTTGCTTTAAATAAAAATATTAAAACAATGTCACTGCCATTTATACAGAAGAATTTGTATAATTGCTAATTTAATTTAGCTAAAATGAAAGCATAAGCTGGAAAAGTGAGTTGATAAATGTGTATTAAATAAGTATTAAATGCCATAAATTATGTCCGTTGGCCTACTAACCTCAGATCCTAGCATTTTTCCTTAGGAAGTATTTCATAAGAATAAAACTGCCAGGGCGCCTCAGTGGCTCAATCAGTTAAGCATCCAACTTCAGCTCAGGTCATGATCTCACGGTTCTTGAGTTCAAGCCCCATACCATCCAACTTCATTTCAGGTCATGATCTCACAGTTTATGAGTTCGAGCCCCATATCAGGTGAGCTCAAGCCCCACTTCGGGTGAGCTCAAGCCCTGCTTTGGGCTCCGCACTCTCTTTCCCTCTCTCCCTCTCTCTCTCACATGTGCTCTCTCTCTCTCAAACATGAATGAGTAAATAAATATATAAATAAAATAAAATTGCCATACACATAAAGATAATAAGTCTCTGACAAATTAGAAACAATCTAAAGATCCAATGATCCAACCATAAGAAAGTAAAATAATACCATAGAGAAATTCGGTGGGAGGGTTTCAGTCACTAAATATAATATTAGACTGAATAACACAAGGAACTTCTTACAGAATAATGCAAACTAAAACACCAAAAATCACAACTGTATGTGCACTGTAACTACTACTGTGTAAATTTGTGCACATGAAAAGACCAGAAGGAAATCTTCGTAAAAGCTTTCACTGATGGCATTAAGGTGATCTTAATATTATTTCAGAAGCATAGTTCTGTTTTTTTCCAAAATGCAAGTGTACATGATTTTCAGCAAATGAAAGCAGCACTGGGTGAAGTAGATGCCAAAAGGATCAAAAGCACAGCTGTTAGAAAAGCCTTTGCAAAGAAAGTTAAGAGCACGATACTCAGCCTCAAACACAGAAATAAGAGACACTGACATACAAGCTAGCAAACAAAAGCGGATTCTATCAAATAGCCTGAGTCTTCTCATAAATAGTGTCAGCTATAATTTAAGAATGATGGAGACAAGGTTAGGGTTCATGATTCAGAGAGGAGGAAAAATCCTGAACACCTACCACATAAAAGAAGCTTACCAAGCAAAGGGGAACAGTACCCCCAGCTTAGCAAAAGCAGCTAAGGCTAAATGGAGGCAAATAACACAAGCAAACAGAAATGGAGACTTTCAGAACATGTTATTGATAGTGTTTTTCCTAACACTGCTGCAGTTTGCTCTCAGAAAATTCCACTCACAGAAAAATCAAGTGCATATCATAGTTATCTGGTCAGTCCTTTAATGACTTCACAAGGCTCACATACTTTTAATTTCCAGGTCATTCGCTCATTTCACACAGTGTCATGCCATGCCCTCTCTCAAACAGATTCATACCATAACTCTGGAGACCCTGAATTCTCACAGTCAAGGCACACAGTCAAGTCAGCTGGTGGTCAAGTTTTACCTCCAGTCACATGATGTAGTTGGTTATCCCAATCCTCTTCTTCATGCATGCTTTTTGAGAGAAGACACGTTTGAATCATCCACCCTAGGTTTTACGCATCATAAGAGAACAGTCGATTAAGGAAACACTACCATCCAACCCCGCAGGGTCCAACACTCTTGTTGCAAAATGTCGAGCAAAAACAACGTTAAGTTGCAAAGAAGAAAGAATATAGATAGTACAAATACAAACAAAAGCATTGAACAGCAGGGAGAAAATTCCTTATATGAAATGACCAACCCATTCCTCAAAACAAATGCTCAGTTTTATATAAATGCTTTCCCTTCGATGTGAAACTGAGCACTGCTCTTACACTTTGAATTTGGAGTAAATGCATTTAGAAGTAAAGTAATCGATCTTACTCAACTTCCTGTTAGGTTGAGTGAGTCCAAACACAACTGTTAGCATCTATCATATTCAGACGTGCCTCTTACCGCCTAAACTTCTGACTATTACAAAGGAGTATGGCTTCAAACAAATAAAACTAGATTCTATAAAGAAAAGGTTTGAATAAATCTCTGACAGTGAAAGGAACAAATAGAAAAACCAAACCAAAGCAAAGCAAGGGGTGGAGGGGAGAGGGAGGGAGGGAGGGAGAGAGAGAGAGGGAGAAAGTTGGCAAATGTCTGCAGGCTACCATTTTTCAGTGCTTCCGTCACATCTTAGAAAGCTACTCCACACGGCTACCAACCTGACTCACTGCCCCTTCCTCCCTCCCTCCTTCCTCTGAGCCCTGGAACTCATCGTCTGTCAAGAGCAAACCCTCTTTCTTCTTAAACTCCTCTGAGAGGAGAAACTGTTTACCTTTTTGCCCGCACTGAAAACCTTCCTTTCCTCCTGATCACACCGCTTCCTATACTAAAGCTGATTATCACCTCATGCAAAATTAAGCTGTAGGATGTATGATTGCAGGTATTGAGCAGAGAATGCAGAAATTCTTAATAAATACAGTAATAGATATTTTATAAATAGGAGCAAAAGACTCTCCCAGGAAAAGCAATTATTTAAAAGTTGTGATTCTACTATAATCTTTCCCCTCTCACTTTGTCAAGAACTAAAGATAAAAACAGAGAAACTGGGCAACTGCAGTGGCCACATGCCACCAGCTTCAAGGTGACATTAAACCAGGGAAACCAAATTGAAAACAGTCACCAGGGGCTTACTTAAAATTCCCCGTCTCAAGAAACGGTGCGGTCACCTGAAGTTAATGACAAATGCTCTGGAGAAATTAGTGGCACAGGATGCCAACCGCGGGCAGCGAGCAGGGACCGTGAGCTCTCTCCGCTTATGCAGCAGGGCCCGTACTTAGAAATACACTGAGCAGAGATCCATGGGGACCAGGATTCACTAACATAATTGAGCGTTCCTTCAATTTTACAAAAACACTGGATGTAGTCATCGTCGTACTGTTTACCAGGCCAGGTTAAAATGAAAACACTGCAAGAAATCTTGATTCTAGTGCAGCAATTTGTTTCAGTTAACCTTTAGACAAGTGAAGAGAGAAATCTCTCCTGCGGGAATGTCCGCCACTCTGTTTGCTCCCTGTTCTCCTGGGTCAGCTCCTACTGAATTTGTGTCCTTGAACCTCACCGGCTGGCCTTCCAACACATTTCCTAAGAGGAGTCTCTCAACATGCACACTTAACGGGATGCAGATAGGAAATTCTACCTATGACCACCAAACCTAACATCATTCGAGGATAAACCAACATAAAAAAATAAGCCAACAAATGACCTCTTAACCTATACAACAATAAGAGAAAAAAAGAAAAACTGCCAAAAATATGCAAGGTGTTGGTATTACACAGGTATACCCAGGGTAAAGCTAATTTTAGGTTTCGTGAGAGAAAATATGCGCAAAATGAGTTTTAGGAAAGCATCTGCTTCCAAAACATTAAAGAATTAGTAAGAATTTATCCTTGATGTCAAAAGGCACACTGAAATGAAGAGACAGAACCAAAATACAGAAGGAATTTTAATTAAAAAGGGCCACTGTAAATTGAAGCATAGTTAGCAACAGTACAGAACAGAATTATGCTGCCGACGTCCAGGTCAAAGATGCAGATGAGGGGTTCTTCTAGAACACAGGAGGAGAACGGGAGAGGAGGAAGACTGGATATTTGGTGACTTGAGGAGAACAAAATAAAAAGGACAGCACCCCGGAGCCAAGGACGCAGCAACCAAACATGCCAACTAAAGCAGGGCTTGTAACATGGACTGAGAAACCTCACCGGGTGCCAGGCTAAATTAACAAAGCGAAAACATTTACATATAACCTAGTAAAGGGTAATGAATTCCAACAGCAAATGACAGTTTGCTAAATATTCAGAAAAGAAAATAACAACGCTTACAAGGAAAAAAGACAGGATATAATGGAACATACCCACAGCATTTTGAGGGACAAAGAAGATACCCAAGAATTCTAGACCAAACTAGAATCCGGTGTGTCCTAACAACTCGGCATCCAAATACACTCCTTTTCTTGATATTTTCTCTCCCTTTCCTTGTCTTCAATGTTTTGACTCATAAGCTGGAACCACTTCAACAAGAGCAACAATAGTAATAACACAAGAAAAGATGACTCGTGCTCATTAGATGAAAACGAATGACACACAGGGCTGACAGCACAGCTCTGTGACCTGGGCTTCCCTGCACTCAGCGCCAGCCTGCTGGCCTCCCTCCGTCGCGCACTGAGCGCTGCCTCCGTCCCCGCCTCTGCACCTGCTGTGCCGTCTGCCTGGAAGGCTCTTCCCTGCCCCCCACCCCCCCAGCAAGGTTCATGGCCTCACGTCTCTCTTCTGTCCGTCCCCAGTCACTGCCCCCGTGAGCCACGCCTGGGGGCACGTGCATGCCCGCCCAGCCCGACACCCTGTAGCCGGGCTCTGTCTCTACGCACCCACTACCACGGGACCCAGGGCACATGTTACGTCCCTGTGGGTCCCGACTCCACCCCGCACTGATGGGGGCAGGGTGCTGGGAGGAGGTGGTGTCCAGTCTCTTCCTGGATGAGCCCAGAGGAGTGGGGATCGGTCTCTGCGTGGCGAGTGAGTGACGATGTGCGACGGGAAGAACAGAGCCGACTGGACAGGCTATGCCGACCTTAGCGAGGCATTTGACGCAGCGTCTACATTCCTCTTGTGGGTGAGATCTCCACATGCAGCACTGCCCGATTTGCTTAATAAACTGAAAAGGGGCCACAGGAAAACAGCTTGGAGAAATGACTCAAATCTGCAGCTTTCAGAGAAACAAAGTTAGGAAGCAGAGCTAAGTCCGAAGCTTTCCTCAGAGTGCCGGGATGGTTCCAAACCAGATAAAATGGAGCTTAAATAAAGGTACAGTCTTCCAGTTAAGTTGGTTTTTTAAAATCTGGGACAAAGAACTTTCCTCGGTTCTCTTCACCTCACTGACTCTTGCAGGCCTTCTCCACGGAACAACGGAGTGTCCAGAGTTTAGAGCTCTGGCCCTTTTCCTCCACAAACTCCCCCGGTCATGTTGTTTCGTCCGCCGGCGCCGTGACACAGACCTGCAGGGACATCCCCACCTCTGGCCAGGACCTTTCCTCCTGGCTCGGCAGTAGAAGCACCGTCAAACCGTCTGCTGTGTGATGCCCGGGACGCCCAGTGTCTCCAGCCTCACCCCCCATGCATCCTGTGCCCCCCACTACTAAGGACAAACTTTATTCCACCAAGTGCTCACACCAAACAAGCCGGGAGTCGCTCCTGAGCCCTGTCTTCTGGCACCATCACACAAAGCCTGTGAGCTCTTGCTTCCTCTTACGCCCGACTTCTGCTCACACTCCACGGTTAAAGCCCTTGCTCCGGCCATCACCGCCCCCTGCCGGCACACCGAGACTGCCGCCAGGCCCTCTGTGCCCACGCTCTCTTCCCTGTGAACACTCTCAGCCCAGCGAGCCCCTAACATTTAACTTAGACCGCGACCCAGGGAGTGCCTGGGTGGCTCAGTCGGGTAGGCACCCAACTTCGGCTCAGGTCATGATCTTGTGGTCTGTGACATCAAGCCCCCGCGCTGGGCTCTGTGCTGACAGCTCAGAGCCTGGAGCCTGCTTCGGATTCTGTGTCTCCCCCTCTCTCTGCCCCTCCCTGCTAGTGCTCTGTCTCTCTCTCTGCCCCTTCCCTGCTTGCACTGTCTCTGTCTCAAAAATAAACATTTAAAAAAATTTTTTAAGTTAGACTGTGACGCAGTCATTTCCAATTGTTCTCAGAATTCCCCCCCAAAGCCTGTGCAGTGAGTTCCCAGGCCTGAGCCCGGCTTCTACTCCAACCCCATCCCCCACGGGCCCCAGTTCNGCTCCAGCCACAGTGGCCTACTTCAAGGCCTTTGCCTCTTCCTTCTCGTTTCCTTATTCCCTCCGGTCTCTGCTCAAGTGTCAACATTTCAAATAAACTCCTCCGCCCACCGTCTGTCTACAAGAGGCCAGTGAGTGCACTCCAGGGCCGCCACCGCCCTCTATCAGCATATTCAGCCCGTCTCTTCTTTGTACTCATCACAGAACTCAGCACGGCCTCCGGGGCCACCGCCCCCCGCCCCCACCCGTGCACATGAGGAGAACCGGATCACTGTTGGGCTCAGCACTCTCTCCCCAGCACCCGGGACAACGCTTAGCATGTCAATGCTCAATTACGATCTGTCAATCTGTCGACTGAATGGCAGGTGAGGAGGAAGACAGGGAGAGAGGGGGCGAGGGAGAGAAAGAGGAGGAGAGAGATGAAGGGTGGAAGACTTAAGGGACCTGGCTTCACATACAAACTCTTGGGTTTACCAAAGGATCAGCAACCAGAAATGTCACGTAGTTTCTTTAGAAAGTGAACTGTCCCTTAAAACACTGTTTCCAAGGAGTCATCCGTCCTGCCTCACGGTATCAGCGCCCGGCCACATTGGGTCCGTAGTGTCAAGTCACAGCTGCCACCTTCTAGAAACGTACTGATAACGTAGCCTTGGTCCAAAGGTCGTCAGCCCAGACGCTGAGGAGGCACCGTGAGAAAGTGTTTTGAAAGTATGTTTCACCAGAAGAGAGAACACAGCCTCTCTGCTCGAATCCGCTCTGGTGGGGTAAGGCGGTGGTGGCTGTGTTATCGCCTTGCTACCAAACTCAAAACCACACTAACAGTAAAAAGGAAAAAGACAAAAAATCCATACTAACAGATGACAACTAAGCAGAGGGTGTCTGGCCCTAAGTGAGAAAGTACCCACAAAATCAGAACTGCCGGGGGCTGTAACAATCGCCCTCATAAAGAACAGGATTTCTGACAACGGATGTTCCCCAATGGAAGCCCAGCGGCGTTGCTGTCTACCACCAGGTTCCACAAGGTTCCACCAGGCTCCTAAACCTTAATTTCAATTTAAAACGATGGCACACGATTACAGAAACCAAACTCTGAGCATCGGTCAGAAACCTTGATATATCACCAGAAAAACAACAACAACAACATTTTAAAGACCTTGGCAACTGGTACTATTCTAGACGATCAGCTCATATATTTAGTATTTCTCAGCTGGAGATCTACTTTCTCAAATCTGAGCATCAAATGAGAGAAACTTATAAAATAATAACAAAGAGTAATGTCTATGTATAGTTTTGTCATCATTTTTAATGGCTTTAAAAACAGTATGTGGCACTGCCTGCACACACAGCGTCTCGTCTCTCTTCGCCCAGAAAGGAGGCGGGTGGCACGCTGAGGGTGACGTGACACTGTCATTATCTGAACCGAGGTGTCTTGCAGCAATAGTTTGTGTAAGTAAAATATACAGAAATATAGTCAGGAACAAAAGTCCACTCTTCATCTATACAACTGTTCTACCCAAACATAACCTAGTTTAAATTTAAAGCAGTGGGATGCCATTGCAAAATCAGTTATGGCACCATGGCAGAAAGTTTCTGTATTTGGGGACACTGGGGGCAAAGAAAGAATGTTTCAGAGACGAGGGGACAGAGTCAACGTCCTGACATAAGCGAGGCCAGAAATACAAGTCTAATTGTTGTCAACGGAATAGAGTGTCGGGAAAACGCACGGATTGACTACAACGACCATCTCTTTTGGGCATTCCTTTCCCCACCTCCCTCAAGACAACAAGAGAATCTGAAATTTCTTCAGAACTGTAAATGTTAAACTGAGGTTAGCGCTCCTCACAGTTTGAGTTACAAACAGAAAAGGACTACGAATGACAAAGTTGCAGTTTTCTTCCCACTGCCCTTGATCTACCAAGGGCTGCTTCAGGGCTGTGAGATGACAGCGACACCCCAACAGCTTATGACCCGGCCGCGCTCGCCTGTCACAACCCCCTCTTTACCCTCAAAGCATCACTTTTCAGCCTTCGCCGCCACTCCCAGGGGCTGCAGAGTTTCCAGGCTGGCCCTTCCGGCCCCTGATACACCCTGAAGCACCCAGACTGGGGACCCTTCCACTCGTACAGGCCTGCAAAGGTTGCTATGGACAGAGGGGATTGCGCCCAGTCCCCAGCAATGGCCTGGTCATTTCAGAGCTTCCTTTCTTCAGATTTTCAAGAGCAAAGGAATACACCTGCGCATGTGACCCCACGAACAGTACCTCAGTTTGTATTTTATAATAGCGATGTCTCACCTCTGGTTGCGTCCAATGCAATTCAAACCAATTATTTTCACTATTTAATCCACGTTTAAGGTCTTTATCATATACATAATAGTTAATTAAAATACTTTTATATGAAATTCATTCTGACTCTGTAGTACCAAGCACAGTATGCTAAGTGCTTCCAGTACTCACGCCCCATAGACTTTCAAGTTTGCTAGGTCTCTTAAAGTTCACACGAAGTCATTTCTCCTGGACGTGAAAACGGTGCATTTAATGTTTCCTAAAAGTACTGAGGAATGTCGTGTCTTGAACACACAAGTGGTCCCCTTCTGTTCTCCCCAAATGAAGGTGCATGACCTCAGAGGTAGGGGTGTGGCAGGTAACAGGCACTGGTCCAGCCACTTCGGGGGAGTGTGCGGAGGGGGCCTCCATCCGGGCTGGGGCAGCCTGCTGCCACGCAGGGGATGCTGGCTTGGTCGGTGTTGGCTTCTCTTACGGTTTCTTAAGAGACCTGGTCTTGCCATGCAGCCTCTCAGTGTCTAGTGCTGGCAACTTGTTCAGAAACCCCACAGGCGTGTGGAGCCAGACAAGACACAGCTGTCGTTGTGTGTGGTTTGGGGGCCTTGGGTTTACAACCACTAATGAGCGATGCGCCGGAGAGGACACACTGTGTTCATCATTACTTTTCTAGAACTTGAACGTGTTAGAACACTGAGGAAACGTATACGAGTGTTTACTTCCTACACTGTGGTGGCAGGAATTACAGTCGCAGTACTTACCCTGCTGACTTCCTTAGGAGCCGATTCATCTGGGGGGAAAGGAAAAGGAAGGGGAAAAACACAATTAGAAACTCTGAGTAGCTTCTGAAATACAGAATATGTCATTCACTCTCAATAAACTAGGAAGCCGTGTTGCTATGCTTCCTCTTACAAAATCTAAGAATTTGGCTTCAAAAACCTGTCAAGTAAAGGTTACACATAATAGAGCTAGATTTCCATGTAAAGCTTGGAGGGAAGTGAAATACCACAGGCCATTTCCGAGACTGCCTTGTTTGAGGCTCTGAGCCCGTAGTGCCTGCAGACGATTTCCTAAATGCCACAGCCACGCAGACATCACAAGTGACCCTTCACATCTGTGCTGCGGGTTAATGACAGCATTTCTTACTTGCTGGAGGAAGACACGCCCCCGCACGGCACCCTGGTCGAGGCACGAAAGACCCCCGTCAACAGCACCGCTCTGCACCGTGGGGCCCGGGCGCCGGGGGCCTGCCAGGCCAGCCTACCAGCTGTGCTTCCCGTAAAGGGAGACTGACAGGTGGGTGGCGCCCGGTCAGGGTGAGACCCTCAGAAGGGCTCTCCCCGTGGGGCCGGCTACACGACCAACAGGGGACGAGACACAAAGAGGCCAAAACTCTGCTCAAGGTCGCTGGTTCTGACCCTTGGCATGTGCATGTGGCCCTCACGGAGACTGACTGGACCAGAGCCTTCACTGGGAGGCCACCTTTAGCTCAGTGCTACTGCTGTGCGTGTCCCCATCAAACCCAGTCTAGCCAGCACCATGTGCACACGGGACCCGCCGCAGAGCCCGTGTGTGCCCTTCCTCTAGAGCGCAGCCTAACTCATGCCGACACTGACAAAACCACGTCCCCCGAGTTCAAACACGGTTGTGATTCTCCTTCTTTCAACATCCTCGCTAAGTAAACTGCTGAGTTGTGTTTTCTTTCTTCTAATCTTTCTCCAATTTGCTGCTTGCCACCATTTCCACAGATAACACCAAGTCTACTGCCAAATCACTTATCAACTGGTGGCCTCCAAACTGGCCACTGAATCCGGTATGTGCCCTGGCAACCAAGCCACACACACACACACACATGCACGCAAGCACGCAGGCATGCACGTACACACACACACACACAGCCATGCACACGCAAACTGGCACGTGCGCACATGCACAAAGGAACGTGTGCACACACACACAACCAAGTACACACCCATGCATGCAGGAACACATACATGCACGCATAGAGCCACACACACACAAGGAGGTACACACACGTACACGCATATAGCCAGGCACACACACAGCCAGGCACACACAAAGTGCGCACACGCACACAGGAATGTGTGCGCACACACACAAGTAGGTACGCACGCATAGAGCCACACACGCACAAGCAGGCACACAGACACACGCATGCATACAGCCACACACACACACACATATGCACAGAGAAACATGCGCGCGCACACACACATACAGCCACGCACACACCGGTCCTGTCCCTCAGATATTTCAGAATGTAAAGGAAATTGGATTTCAAAGCTGGCCACATCATGGCTCCACCTGGAGCCGTTGAGAAATTACCAAGCTTGGTACGAGTTGGGAGCAGACGTTCGATGAACAGCCCTTATTTTCGCATTACTGCATTAATACACACTTGTTCATGTGCTGCTTCTAACTGTTGCCTAGTGACCTGAGGACCGCAGCTGACTTCCCCGAGAACAGCCCTGAGCATGTTACAGGAGAAGCATCCACGCGGCCTTCCACACGGAAACCCCGACGCAGCAGCGTTCCACCTGCTCGACTCCGGACCCTTACCTCTCCTAAACCCTCCTGGAGGGGGGAGGGACTGTTTGATCATTACAACAAATTTATTAACAGATTCTAAAGTTACAAAGGCTTATATATTTTTAATTTTATCGAAGACATCCAGTAAGTATGGTGACGACCAAACGTCCCGTGGATTAAGAAGCGCATAATGAAAAGCAGCAGTTGTAGAAAGGGTTACTCTCAGGACCAAACGGCGTTCCCACCTGTGGCTCCTCCACACTCCCCGGTCATCACTAACATCTGAATGCTGGTTCAAATGTACCTTCGCTCTTTCCTTTAGTCTGCCCAACGCTTCTCAAACGTGAGTGTGCATAAGGCACTCATGCGGCATGTATTTACAAAAACCAACTATTTTTTTCCTTTAGGGGCAATTTAAAGTATTTGAAAGAAAAATTTTACCTATAGCTGGTTTCTAGGGTTTCCACCATATGCACGATTGACAAAGGCACCTCTATCTGTTCCTCCAACTTAGAAGTCAAGTTTTGTTAAATGAATGTCACATCTATTATACTTGGGGAGTGTGGTATTTTAGCTGAAGAAATTAACAGGCACAGCGAAATCTGCTAGGATACGGGATCCTGCTTCCTCTTTCCTGTATGTGGACTCTTCATTTAGTTGAACTCTCTTGTCCAAAGAAAATGCCCGCATGTGGAAGAGAGCTCCTGGAATGTCTCACCTGCCGAGGGGCGGTGCCACGGGCAGGGACCAGGGGCTCAGGGCGGGGTCCACCCTCTGAAGCCTGCCCCCGCAGTTAACTGCTTTGGACAAGCTGGCTGACTCCTTTCACCACCTTGCAAGTCTGAACTGAAAGAATATCCTGCTGATACAACTGGATTCTGAACCACCACCTTTCCCACAAAGACAGTTTCAAAGTAGGAGAGCAGAAAATCACCCCAACCTCCTCACGCAAAGCATTTCGGGATCGCAGGGGACGAGCCCAGGGCTCAGACTGTCTCCTGAGAGCCCATAACTGCCATATCTCTGTGTACTTCCAACACGCGCTGAGGACCGAACTGTTGTGACCACAGGTCACACGGTTCAGCAAGAGATCTTGTTTTAAAATGAAAGGCATTGGGGATCATGGAAAAGTAAGAAACTGCCATCGATGCAAGATTTTGAATAATTCATGAGCATCAAATTAGTAACAAAAATGTTCACAACAGCAGACACAAATTTCTGTGCGGCTTTAGGGGTTCAATTCACATTTGTTTATTCAACAAATATGCGCCACGGACTCATTATATCCAGGCATGTGTCCTTGTCTTCAAGGAGCTCACACTCTGGTGGGGTGAATAAACAAGAAAACAAGATGAATTTCGGAGAGGGACTGTTTATCACTGTTAAAGAGGAACTTATTTAAAAAAAAAAAAAGGAAAAAAGGAAAGTATCTTCAATCTCAACAGGATTTTAATAATTTTTAAAAGCCTTAGGAAGAATAGCACATGGAACAAAACAAAGGATTTCCTTTCCATAAATAAAATGTTCCTTTTGCATCTTCCTTTAGTTTTCCTTGCCACTTCTCAAACTTGAGTGTGCATAAGACACTGTACCCGGGTGTAGTCATAAAAACCAACTATTTTTCTTTAACGGCAACTTAAAGTACTGGATTGATGGGAATCACCTTCATGGGAAGTAGTTAATTTTGACGATTTTATAGCTCTTTAGAACTGCATATATTTATATGTATTTTTGTGCTCACTTTTGCATTTCTTTGTTGTGAAGTGGGGTTTTGGGAGTGGATCCACATGTAATTAGAACACAGGGGAACTTATACTACAGCTAAGTTCTGGGGCTGATTACCATGTTCTTCTTTACTCTGTGTTTAGCCCTGGCGCTTTATTACTCAATGTTCAGAGAAGCTATTTTGAACAATTTCTACTTTTTTTTTTTAATTTTTTTTTTTAATGTTTTATTTATTTCTAGGAGAGAGAGAGACAGCGTGAGCAGGGGAGGGTCAGAGAGAGAGGGAGTCACAGACTGAAACAGGCTCCAGGCTCTGAGCTGGCAGTCAGCACAGAGCCCGACGCGGGGCTCGAACCCACGAACCGCGAGATCATGACCTGAGCGAAAGTCAGACGCTTAACCGACTAAGCCACCCAGGCGCCCCGAACAATTTCTACTTTTTAAATTGATCATTTCCTTGAAGTGTAATCATACACTAAATCTTCCATAGGTGAGTGTTCCCTGTTAGTGCTCACTCCACTGGACAAGAGGCACATCCATGGATGAGTTTTCTAATTTCAGTGCTCACTCCAACAGACAAGAGGGTAAGTCCAAGCCATTCCATGTCAGTACTATGCATCCGAAGAAAAGACTCAATGACCAGAAGTGGCAGAAATTGCTGATCTCTGGAAGGACTTCCCTGTGTCTCTATCACTTCACTTCTGGGTGTGGCAGAAATTCTAATATTCCTAAATGGAGTATATCAGTCTTCTCATTATGGAAAATATTATTTCCTATGAAAATTAATAAACTAGACAACTTTTTAATAAACAGTTGACCACTGGACATGGTTTGAACTGAACAGGCTCACTGATAACATGGATTTTTTAAAAATGAATAAAGTGCAGTTCTGTAAATATATTTTCTCTTATGATTATATTAATATTTCTGTTCTCTAGTTTACTCTGGTGTAAGACCATCGTACATACATTATACGTACATACAAAACACGTGTTAGTCCACTGTTTATGGTGTTAGTAACATTTCTTCTGGTCAACAGTAGGCCATTAGGGCTTATATTTCGCAGACATTCAAACGCATTGGGGGGGCAGGTCAGTGCCCCTAAGCCCTGCGTTGTCCAGGGCTCAGCCGCTCTTCCACTTCTCAGGAGCTGGCTTGTTCAGCCTCCTCCAGCCACTTCTGGCATTCTCCAGGAGCTGCGGTGCTAATGTCTAAAGTCAGCTGTCTTCTTACAACAAAGCTCCGAATGATTCAATCCCCAAGTATTTATCAAACACGTAACACTGCCAGACACTGAATCAATGTCTCAGTTGGCGCAATCAGGCTGAGGGGAAGGCCTTACATCTCATGGCTTCCAGATGCCCCAGAGCTCAATGTCCCATGGCAGTGGGGGGTGGGAGTCCTCTCGCAGTCATGGGGGACGCAACCTGAAACCAGCTGACCTTGAAGCCTGCTCCACCTGGGCGCCCCTACGAATGTGTGAGTTAATTTTGCTATTTCTTTAGCTGATTTGACAAGGTAAAACTGAAAACACTTCCAAAATCATAAAGGAAATGTAGCAAGATGTTACTAGGAAATTAGCAGTTTGTACTACTGCTACTTAAAATAAAAGCTTCGGAAAGCTCTTCCATTCCTACCAGAAAATAAACAAATTCCTCTGCTTAAGATTTAACTCGTCACAATTTGGTTCTGGCTCTCCTTTTCCAACTGGAAGACACGACACCCAGTAAGACCCCACCCCAGTAAGCAGGGTCCTTCCAGAGCCCCAAGTATGATCTGCAAACTCTTGACTCAAAATCTTCATACCTTCAAACCACGATGATTGAGTGTCCCCGTTATGTGCCTGACACTATCCTAGGCACCTACGATACATCTCAGAACAAAAGAAAAAGAAGTTTAATCCCAAAGGCAAGAGGGAGTCCACAGACAGGATAAAAAACTAAATTACACAGCAAGTTCCAAGTGGGAGTGCCTTAGAGCGGGAACAGAGTGGAGCAGGTGGGGGGAAGCATCGGAGAGCGATGGGGGGAAAGGCGGGGAGGCTGCGGCACCGAGGGGGTGGTCAAAGAGGGCCGGCGCAGGCAGGAGGTATAACAGCAGCTACTAACGGCAGCTGCCTGCGGGAAGAGCATTCGAGGCAGAGGGATCAGCCTGAGCAAAGCCCCCGAGACACGAGTGTCCCTGCGGGTTCTTGCCAAGGTTGATTCCTCCTCCTTTCAAGAATCAGCTCCATTTGTATTTTGCCCGTGAGGCCTCTAAAAGCAACAGGCCCACCATATTCTTGACTCAGAGTTTTTACACACTCCTCTCCTGCCGGGAGAGCAGAGTGCTGTGGAAAAAGAAGAAGGTGGGCGTGGAGTCCAAACATCTGTTTTCAAATCTCAGCTTCACTGACAAACCATAGATGGGCTCCTGGACCTTTCCAAACTTGGGAATATCTCACTTGCAATAGGAGGTCACATCAGATAGTGTTAGGACTAGACGGGGCAACAGATAGAGTTCTTGCGCAGAGTGATCTGTCAGTTAACTGTATTTTGTTTGTCCCCATTCAATGTGGCATTAATTATGTTCTGCCTTCTGTGGATGGTTACATACGTGTGGATGACTCAACTTCTTGACTGGAAAGAAGTTCTTAGAGACAAGGATAGCATCTAATACTTCTTTTTCACTATTGAGCAGAAAGGCATTTTAAAAAATGATTCTTGGGGTGCCTGGGTGGCTCAGTCGGTTAAGCATCTGACTTTGGCTTAGGTCATCATCTCATGGTTCGTGGGTTTGAGCCCCGCGTCGGTCTCTGTGCTGACTGCCAGCTCAGAGCCTGGAGCCTGTTTCAGATTCTGTATCTCCCTCTCTCTCTGACCCTCCCCTGCTCATGCTGTCTCTCTCTCTCACTCAGAAATAAATAAAACATTTAAAAATATTTTAAATGATTCTTGATAAATAAGATATAGATACAGATGCTTTTGCATGCAGAGTATTTTTCTTCAGACGTTAACAGAGTGGTAACACACGAGAAGACTGTCACTTTAGCCACTGGTCTAAAGCTTAGTACAATTTGTAAGTACAGCAGTCACTTTATTTTGTTTCCTCTCTTAATTTTTTTTTAACATTAAAAGCCAGGCACTGCTGGAAGAACATAACACATGTAATCGAGAACTTAAGCACCAGGCTAATTAGTTTGTGCCAATAAACGCTGTACTTTGTAGAGTCACTAATGAGGAAACATGAAATAAACTATACACTGTGAGGTAATGGAAAGGTATAAAGATCCATATACTTGTGATATTCTTGGTCAGAAAAAAGAGGAGGAAACGATATACATAAGTTCACAAACTATACCATAATAGGAAGAGCTGCCTTTTTTTCCCTGAAAGACTATAATGATTTTCAGTAACTTGGAGAATCATGTTTTCTGGCATATGCTATTATAGTCTACTCTTTTGTACTTAATTCCATATGAACAGAATGAGACCATTCCTAGTGAGAGTTAGTCCACGAAGCTTTCTAATTCTAGAAAAGGGATGGCTTAAAACAGCAGTGTGAGAACTACACGTGTTTTTCTATATAATATGAAATGTAATAACTTGCAAGGTAGTTTCCTTACATTTTATTTTGCAGATATGAGGATTAAGAATAGACATGGTACGGGCGCCTGGGTGGCTCAGTCTTATGAGTGTCCAACTTTGGCTCAGGTCATGATCTCACGGTTTGTGGTTTTGAGCCCCATGCTGGGCTCTGTGCTGACAGTCAGCTCAGAGCCAGGAGCCTGTTTCGGATTTTGTGTCTCTTTCTCTCTCTGACCCTCCCCTGCTCTCTCTCTCTCTCAAAAATAAATAAAACATTTTTTAAAAATTAAAAAAAAATAGACATGGTAGATAAGTGTTGTATATATAAGATGATACAGTTTCTCTCCTATAGATAACAGAAAATATTACATATATGTTGGATTTCACTTATCAAGGCCACAGAACCAGAGCTCAAGAAAGGTATCATGACACAAAATGATTTTTTCTTCTTTTATATATACTGTATTATAGGACTTATTAGTTAAATTTTAGAACTGTGTTGATTCCATGAAGGGACTGCTTTCATGCTTGGGAGCAAATGTAACTAACATCCACCATCAGAAACCTGCACAAATCCATCCCAGGCAGGAAAATATGTAGAATCATTTTGGTAAGTTGATCTTGATTTCTCAATTGATTCCATATGAGCTGTTGAAATATATGAAGAATTCTATCATCCTGACAGGAGAAACTGGAGTTATTAGATGTAAATTCTGTTAACATTTAGAAAACTATGCACTGTTGGGGGGCGCCTGGGTGGCTCAGAAGGTTAAGTATCTGACCTCGGCTTAGGTCATGATCTCACAGTTTGTGAGTTCAAGCCCCACGTAGGGCTCTGTGCTGACAGCTCAGACCTGGAGCTGCTACGGATTGTGTCTTCCTCTCTCTGCCCCTTCCCAGCTCACACTCTGTCTCTGTCTCTCAAAAATAAACATTGAAAAAATATTTATAAAAGAACATTTTATCCACTGACTTACCATGATAAATTCTATACTAATGTCTTCCAAAATTCAGTTTCAAGTGACTACTTGGAAATGGCTAAGAAATTTTAGAAATTATAAATAAAAATTATTGAGCTCTCCTAAAACTCTTACAATGTTTGTGTCTTTTAGGGAATATCTTTCTTATGTTGCTTCAATATTAGAGATGAGGAAGAATGAGAAATCCAAACCTTACCTGTCTTGCTTATAAAAATGGTAAAGTCTATAGCATGAAAATCCATATGGCCTGCGAGTTTTCCGAAGATGGAAAAACATCCCAGAATGTACTACAGGCACGTCCAGGTTCCCAAGATTCTCCAGACCACCTGGGATTCTGTGAAGTCTGGCTAATCACACACGACTATGTTAGCAGAGATCTTAACCGAAAACCCAAAACCATAGAAGATACTGGCACTAAAGAGATTATAAACATTAAGAATTCAGAAAAAGGTTTAAGTTTTACTGACTCGATCATATTTTGAATTGCAATAGCAATAAAAAAAAGCAAAACAAGAAAAAGCTGGAAATGTGCTGCCAAAGTTTCTTGTTGTCGGTAAGTCTCTGACTTCACTTCTCAAAATGTGTTTAAGTTACTCATGGATATGCTGCAGCCTAATTACTACGAACTGAATTTTCACTTCTTTGGAATTCTATCTACTCAGAAGCTGCTCAAAGAAAACACAGAGCAAGGCTGGGTTATGAGTCTGCAGGGCTGTTCCGTGCTCCCTGCACTCACTCTGAAGAACATCGAGAGCAGGAGATGGAAGAAGTGTAGAATTCCGCCTTTCTCTTTTAGTTTCTAAGTACAACGAAACCTGCAAGACTTTTAAAGAGTCTCATTTTAGTTAAAAAAAAATTATTAAAAAAAATCCTCAAAATCTGAAGAAATGTGAGGACTGTGAGTTGGTCCCTTTCGGCCACAGACCAGCGGAGAGGACGGCACAGCAGACGCGCTCAGGAAGCCGGTCCATGAAGGCTGGGGAGAAAGTGACCTTGGCAGAAAGAGGGCGGCGGGGCACACGCCAGTGACCTAGTGACGATGGCCCGGGTGAGGCACACGTCCACCAAAGAAGGGCTTTTCTCTAGGAATATGTTTGCTTCTACTGGACATGATCTTTTCTTTAGTACTGATACCACCCAAAGGAGTAAGAGAAACTAGGCAAGTGCTCAGTGTTGCTGAGACACTAACAAAAAATACTCGAACTGAAAAACAGCACTTAATTGTCCACAATTTTCAGCATGCTGGCACTTCCTTGTTACCATAGTCCTAACTTCTTCAGCATTTCTGGTATCCATTAAGAAATTATGACTTGTAGATGATTCTCTATTAAAAGACTTTTTAGTTTTAAAGACCGCGGTTTATAGCACTGAGTCACTGAATGCTTCCTCTCCCTTTGTCTCAGTTTGACACAGGCAACACTGCCTGCAGTCGGAAAATAATATGCCACTTCTGCTCACGAAGGATTAACTGCTACAGAAGTCTCTTCCAGTCATAAACAAGTAGAAAACCAGACAAAATACATGAAACAAAAGCTTTTAGACACTGGTCACCAGGCAGTTCAACACTGTCATCCCAGAAATAAAACATCTGAACAGAACTTCCTATGCTCATTTGGAATAAACACTCACAGCAATTAGGAATTTAATGGGATTTCGTTACCCTTACATCATAGGCATCTATGAGAAACCTACAGGTGCCTCCGTACCTGATGTTGAGAGTAACCCCCCCCCCCCAACGATGGGGAACAAGGTGAGACTATCTACTCTCACTGTTCCTTCCTGTGCAACATTATCCTGGAGGTTCTACCCAGCAAAATAAGGCACAAAAGTGTGTGTGTGTGTGCGTGTGTGTGTGTGTGTGTGTGTGTGTGTCTAGACAGGCAGGCACACATATATATGTTATATAAAATTTATAGTACAAATAAATATCATATATGTAGTATACACTGGATTGGAAAGAAAAAAATAACTCTCTTTATTCACAGCGGACATGATCCCTCAGGTATAAAATCCTAAGGAATCTTCCAAAAAAGCCACTAGAGTGAATCAGTGAATTTAGTAAGGTCCTAAGACGCAAGATCAGAAAAGGTCAAGTACCAAAGAGAGACATGCACTGTTAGGATAATGCCAACGGTTCAGGAAAGCCATGTCAATTCTCAAAACTAAGGAAGTTGTAGAGGCTACATGACAGTCCAAGAATCTCTGAAGGGACTGTTAACCAAAGCTGGGTGGTTCTTTTGACCACACCCTGAGCAGCATTTATCTCATGTCTACTTGATAAGAGCCAAGCTGACAGGTGTGAGGTCACATCTGTCACGTCTCATAGTTCCTATTCCTATGTCCCTGATGAGTGATATTAATGTTGTATAATTCATACATGATTTTATTTCTCAATGATGCCTCAGTAAAGCTGCAACAAAAATTAAATGGTACAATGGTACCAACATAATGACAGACATGCAGTTTAGTGAGCCCAAGCAGAGAATCCAGAAATAGATCCATACATGTGATTTTCCAACAGAGATACCAAAGTTATTCACTGGAAAAGGACCATCTTTTCAACAGATGTTTCCGGAAGAAATAGATATTCATATGGAAAATAACAAAAACAAAATTTTACCCTTACCTTACACCACATATAAAAGTTTACTTAAAATGAATCACTAATCTATACACAAGGGTGAAAACTATACAACGTAAGAGAAAATGTTTTTAAATTTGTTTAAATGTTTTATTTATTTCTGAGTGAGAGAGAGACAGCGTGAGCAGGGGAGGGTCAGAGAGAGAGGGAGATACAGAATCTGAAACAGGCTCCAGGCTCTGAGCTGGCTGTCAGCACAGAGCCTGACGCGGGGCTCGAACCCACAAACCGTGAGATCATGACCTGAGCCGAAGTTGGATGCTTAACCGACTGAGCCACCCAGGTGCCCCGAGAAAATCTTGAGTTAAGCATATTTCTTGGATTTCCAAGCATTTTTCTTGGAAAAAATGATAAGACAGACATTATTAAAATTAAGTATACAGGCTCTTCAAAAAGACACTGTTAGGAAAACAAAAGGAAACACCATAAAACGAAAGACATGGAGTATTATATACCTAATAAAAAACGTGTACCCCAAATATATAAACTAATCTTACAACTCCATATTGAACATCAATAATGAACATCCCCAGTTTAAAAATGGGCAAAACACTGGGGCACCTGGATGGCTCAGTCAATTAGGTGTCTAACTCTTGATTTCGGCTCAGCTCATGATCTCATGGTTCATAGGATCGAGTCCCAGGTCAGACTGTGCAGACGGCACGGAGTCTGCTTGGGATTCTCTCTCTTCCTCTCTCTGTCCCTGCCCCATGTTCACTCCCCCTTCTTTCTCTTTCTCTCAAAATAAATAAATAAACTAAAAATAAGTATAAATAAAAATTAGCAAAACATTTGAATAGATGCTTCACAAAAAAAGATCTAGAAATGGCAAACCAATTCACTTAAGGAATGGTCAACGTGTTCAGATACTTGGGAAATGCAACCTGCCACTACAATGAGATACGCCCACACCCATTAGAATATAAAGGGAAAATGTGAAGCAACTGGACATTCATGAACTGCCAGAAGTATGCTATATCCATGTAACAAGCAGTCCTGAGCACCAGAAACGAACAAAGCACCACACGGGTGACAGCAAGAAGCGTTATGCTAAGTGAGAGAAAGCAGACATACTACTACGCGCTGCAGGACTGCATTTACATGGAATTGTAGAAGCAGGATGAAAGGCCGGCCGGAGGCTGCCAGGCACTAGGGGCGGGTGAGAGAGGGGAGATCAGCTGCAATGGGGCACCCGGAAACATTCTAGGGTGGCACAAATGTTGATGTGGTGCTGGTTACATGACCGTCTGCGTTCGTGAAGATCAATGAACCATATACTTATAACTGGTCAGATTTATTGTACATAAAATATGCCTAATGAGCTGATTAAACAAAAAGCCTGGTCTTGGCTTTAGCTCGCTGTGAAGCAAGCACCAGCATTTCTTTGTTCCACAACTGGCTTGTGTTTCCTTTCAAGATATCATCTTGACTAGAATGTCCTCTTGGGCCCACGCTTCAGGGCCAGCTAGGGGCGCCGGGGAGAAGGGAGGGCTAACGTGTCCCGCCACCCCCTCTGTTCTGCCCCCTGTCTGCTGGGAAGTCATCCCTCCGTATTTACTAAGAACCTTACAACCTGACCAATTCCATTCCTTTCCCTCAAAACTGCCTCGAATCATTCTGTACGGCTTTGATGTCCACAGGGAAGGACACGCAGAGCAGAAGACAAGCAACCGAAGGAATTTCACAGGGAAGGGTAAATAAAGCTGCTCTGACAACAGGCTGTCAGAGATGCAGTGATGGGTTCAGGCAAGACGCAGGGCTGCCAACGCCAGCCAGAGCTCATACGGAGGCCTGGCAGACAGGTGAGAGCCTCTGTCCCCATCCTTGGTGAATTAACAGGCTCCGACTCTTGGCAGCCCTTAGAAGTCTCAGCAGTGGCTTCAACAGAATCCAGAGGACAGTGTGCAAAGGCCAAGGCCACCCACCTCACCACCACAGTGTTCTGTAGACTCCCCTGTGCGCCCGACTCTCGGATGCAAGAGAGGAGTTAGGAAGAAGATGTCTGAGACTGGACTCTCACACCAACACCTTGGAAAACAGTTTGGCAACTTCTGAAATCCTAGTCCTGGGTATTTATCTAAGACTAAGCATGCAAAACACCAAGTGTCCAAGAAACACCAAAAAAAAAAAAAAAAGTTTTTAAAGTAGAAGTAACTGAGACCTTTATGTTTTCTACAATCAGTAGGAAATGTAATCCATGAGCAAGAGGAGAGATAAATAAAATTACAGATCCTGTTGGATATACAAATCAATCTTATTGCTGCACTTAGAGAAGGCTAAAGAATCATCATGAAATTCATTATTTTTTAACATCCCTTATGTATAATCTATAATAGAAGTGAATTAACCATTTATTTGCAGAAAAGTCTGTTGAATCAAAAAATATTGTGACTGTGGTTTTGTGGAAATTGGTGAAAGAACTGATAACTGAGTAATTCCAGAATTGTACTAAGTAGAGATGGGTGGAATAAGTATAGCCCAAGAAGAAATACTTTTTAGTACAGTATTTTTGATAATTTGAGAAAATAACTACTGAACCAAGATAAGAAGTCATATTCTTAAATTAGAATGTGTGAAAGACCAATGTTACGACCTCTTCCTATTAACACTAAAGAAAATTAATCGAAAGAGCTGTCGTATTAAGTATCTGGAATTTAAAAATAGATTACACCATTTTTTAATCTGAGATAAGTGACGATACAGCCTTCATCTCTGCTAAGAGCCTGGGCCCATACCCTGAGGTCTCTCTACACAGACTGCCCGTGGCTCTGGGGCACAGGTGGAGCCGGGACTGTGGTTTGCTGGGGCTTCGAGTCCGGCACCGCCGTTCGCTTGTTCCCAGAGGATCTGCAGTGTTTGCTGCGGACTTATCATGATCTGTATTTTGGAGCTCCCAGTAGTTTCCAAACTTTTTCTAACAGGGCAAGGTTCTATTTCCAAATAAAATCTCATATGGAATAAACCAATAGATTAAACAGATTAAAGGAAACACAGTGGCAGATCCTGCTACTTAATATCCATCCCAACCTCCTGTAAGATCTCCTTCCTGCCCTGGAGTTAAAAACCACGCTGTCAAATGTCCTCGCCCCAGATATACCACTAATGTGAGACGCAGTTCAGAACTGAGCTGACTGGAAGAAAGACAGGTTTAAGTTTCTCCCTATTCTGGGAGCATCACATGGATCTACAGCCACCAGGTTCCTGCCACCTCGGGCTTCCTGGAGCCAAGCAAGTCCTGCTCTGTCAGCCCCGTGGAGGAGGAAATTCTGGGGCCTGGGAGTCTTTCTTGGTCACTCTGCCCCGAGTGGGCCCCTTCAGCCCTTCCAATAATTTTTAAGTCACCCAACGTATTTCTTTTTGTTTAAACTAACTTAGATTGGTTTCTGTCACCTATAACCAAACTCTGACGGAAGTATTTTATTAATATAAATTTACTCTCCTAACTCTTAGAAATTATTACCTATCTCACTATAAAGTCAACAAAGGAGAACAAAGAAGCTGTTTGGATGAACATAAAACTTTGAAACCGATGTTATGGAAGACATCTGCAGTCTTACATCAGTCTCAGGATCCCATTCATTTCTGGATGTTTTCTTTCTGTTCCCACAGATAACAAGACACAAGAGATAAAACATGGTTTTGGAAAGTTTGTTGCTTCTTTTATAGACTTCCTTACAAGCTCAAAGTCTCCTGACTAAAATGACTCAGAAACTTGAGAGAGATAATGCACAAAATTTCCTTTCAAAGTTGAATCCCTAAACATACAGCCAATACAAATACAAATTTCTTACAACAAGAAACATGCAAACACATAAAGAATCAACTCTTGCATATGTTCTTGTAATTGAATATGTACTAAGTTAACATTTTTGAAAAAAAAGTTGGGGCAGAGCCAAAACTTTGCCACTATGACACATCTACCAGAAGTTCAAACACACAGGTAGATTACTGGTAAGCTTTATTTGAGTTCTGCGTAAAAATGAGTAGAAACAACAGCACAAAACTGATCTCTGGGTCGTCTCCAAGATGAACACTCAGTACACTTAAACATCCCTGTTATTTTAATACAATTTTAAATAGTTAAAACAAATTGAAACCAAACATTCCTGGAAGCCCTGAAGCACTTCTGTAGAAGGAGGGAATTAGGAACAGCATTGAAACCACAGCTTACGTGATTCCACTTCCTGTTACTTTCCTTTTTGTTTTATGCCGCAATTAAAAAGAAAACAGAACACTGCTAATCACAGGTCTGTGAATGATTTATAAGATGAACAATATTCAAATAAAATAAGCACAGGGGGTTCAGGTGTGAGGCGCTTGGCCTAGATAACCGTGTGTTAAATCCAAGTACACAGCAAGACTTACATAAATTCTGGGTGCATAAATTTCGGCTCCCCAAATGATTCCCTTGGGTTGAGATTTTAGCATTTTCTCTCTCTCATTTATTTAGTGCATAAACACTTACATGTTTTGTATTTTAGTTCTAAAATAACATTCATTGAGGGGCACCTGGGGGGCTCAGTTGGTTGAGCGTCCGGCTTCGGCTCAGGTCATGATCTCATGGTTCATGAGTTCAAGCCCCGCATCGGCCTCTGTGCTGACAGCTCAGAGCCTGGAGCTGCTTCAGATTCTGTGTCTCCCTCTCTCTCTGTTCCTCCCCTACTTGCGAACTCTCCCTCAATAATAAACATTACAAAAAAATTAAAATAACATTCACTGGAATCCCCTGCTGTACAGAAATAGTATCTGGCGAGCAGCCCACCCACAAGACTGGTGAGCTCCCCCTCCCCTCCCCACCGGCAGAAAGTGCGGCCCCTGCCCCACACTTCTCTGCTTCTCTGCCCTACACTGGTTTTTGTTTTCTCCATGTCACTTATCAAAACACTATGTGCCAATTTATTATTTTATTGTTTGTCTTCCCTCCATCCCTACCTACAGTGAAAATTCAAGGAGAGCAAAGACATCTCTTGTGGAATTCTTTAAGTTCAGTGCTTAGAACTGTGTCTGATGCAAAGTAGAGGATTCAGTAAATACCTGATAAATGAATGGCTGTATATAACTACTTGATCATATTTACCCAGGGGTATAAATAGGGTAAATAAATTAATTGATAATTATGAATATTTATTCAATGCCTACTATGTTCTCAGCCTGAAATATCAAAAGATATTATTTTCTGGCAATGAACTGAATTGCACTAATAATTTCATATTTACCACAGCACCAAAAGTAGAGAATAAATGAAATGAGTAACATGCAACAGACCTGAAGCCACTATTATAGTGAACAGAAAATTTAAACAACCCTTTGATATAGGTCAAAGAATTTGGATGCTTCTAATCCACTAGAAAACATTATTATAAAATGCTGATAAAATGACTTAAAATCAGCAGACAACTCAAATGAACATTTAAAAATATAAAAGCACACAACCATTTCAGAAGGTTTACTGCTGCAGAAATGGGAGCCAAGATCTTAATATTAAAATAACCTGGAGGTTTAGGACAAAATGGCACCTATTATTATGATAATCTTCTTAGCATCACCTTAGAAAACATAATGTTCACTAATGTTACGGCAAGGGAAAAAAAATGACCAGGGGGTTTGATAGGTGGTTTTTATTTTAATGCTGTGAAAGAATAAAATATTAAATCCTGATATTTGTACACAAATAAAACTAATATATATTAAAGAACACCTCCCAGGATTTTATAAGGAAATGAAAGGATTTTATTTCCTGTTAGATGATTATTCTTTTTCATCTCATTGCCACCCTCCATGGGTGAATGAAAATGGTGAGCTACACCACCGTCTCCCTAACAGCTTTCCATCAGCTTCAATCATTAAATCCTTAGACAAATAAGAAAACATAGATCTGTGGACCCAACTATGCTTTCAACAAAAGAAAAATATTTGATCCTTGCAAATTTACTTGGAATGAAAATTTAGACAGTTTTGGTCTGCCTTCCTTTACGTGAGCATGATCTAAGCCTCCTGAAGTGAGGCACGGCCCTCCCTGGGGCACCCATCACCCCATCGCCGGGCGTGCTGAATGCTCCACGCACAACTAGTGAATGAGTGCAGGAAAATCACGTGACGGCCTGCATCGATTCGGAGGACAAAGGGGCAATGAAAAAAATGCACGGCTACTAGAATATGGAAGCAGAACGTCTCGGAACACAGTCCATCCTCAGTGTGGCAAGAGCAGCGGGGGATCCAGGGATCTTGCCGACAAGGCCGGGACGCACCCCACCGTAGCAAACCGGTTTAAGCTAAGAAACCGGAAATGGTGCCGAGGCAACTGCCCCCCCCACTGCGCACCCCCAGCTGTTGCACTTGCTGTCTTCTGCCGACATACTTTTCTTTTACCGTTTCTGACTTAAAAAAATCATTTCCAATATGTGTTGGTTAAAAATTTTCAAAAATTGTTTAAACAATTTTTACTTCTATGATCCTTATAGAAATAAACTCCGTTCCCTTATAAATCTGTCATGATAATGCTAAGACATTCAGTGACCCGAATGTTCACAGCAAAAAGGTCTGTGTACCTAATTATTTCTAAAAATAGGAAAAACAAAACATAACAAAGTAAAAGAAAAAGTTATTGGGGGTAAATTATGGTTATAGAGTCTAGTAAGTTCAACATCTGTTTGGAATAGTTCAAACAACCTTTCCTAGGTATATGTATTATTTTATATGTATAAGATTGTGGCGAGTACATTGCAAATATCTGAAGAAATCAAGTAAGAACATTCTACAGATTTCAGTCATGCTCAAAAATACAAACTTTTATTATTTCATTTTAAATAAATATGTAAATGGCAGAAAAACTAGAAAATACAAATAAATGAAGACAAAATTTAAATCGTTAAGTACAATACAAAAATCAGAATTACACATAGGTGTCGCCTATATTTTCTGCTTCAATATACAAGTAAATTCACATTTCATAAAATAGTGTCATCCTATATTAAACTATATTTAATTTGCTTTTTAAACACTAAAAATATCAGTGTCTTTATATGTAAGTTAGTATAGGTATAACATAATCATTTTACAGTTATGCTAGTTATGCCACATAGACTATGTGTGCTATGTATAGGCTGTGTAGCATTCCACTGTCAAATTATATTAATTAATCTCTCTCACACACACATATACACATGCGTGTGACCTTTTTAATGGAAAACTTCTAGCTAGGTATTATTATTAATTTAAATCAAACATCCTATTGAGAAAAAGCTGTGCTTTTTAAACATTTACAAAAGCAACAATCATGTCAACTGAAACCAAAGATTTAAGACTTAAATTTATCAGCATGAAAAATACACACACACACACACACACACACACACACACACACACGTGCAGGCAAGATTTTTTTTTTTTTGCATTTTGGAGGACACAAAATGATGCTCACAAGAATAAAATCATAGCTGAATGGGGTGTTCAGATGCTTTTTTTTAATCCTTCCTACTTCACAAATTGAACATTTAACAACATACTTCTTGAGAACTTACTAGTTTTGTTAAAATCTCCTATTCTCTGGGTGTCCTCTAAGGTAATAAAAATATTTAAAAAATTTTTTTGAGTTCAGTTGTTCCCTGTGAGGACACAGTGGCTCGACTTCTTTACACACCATGCTGTGCTCACCAAAGGTAGTGTCACCACACAGCACGATTACGGTGTCCTTGACTGATTGCCTGTCTGTGCCTTGTACCCCCGTGACTTATTCACTCCATCCCTGGAAGCCTGTACCTCCCTCTCCCCTTCTCCCCTTTGCTCGTCCCCTCTACTCTCTTCCCCTATGGCCACCATCAGTTCATTCTTTGTATTTATAGATCTGATTCTGCGCTTTGTTTATTCATGTTTTCAGATTCAACATATGAATCATACGGCATTTGTCTTTCCTAGTCTCATCTATTTCATTAGCATAATACCCTCTAAGTCCATCCATGGGCGCCTGGGGGGGTTAGTCAGTGAAGCGTCTGACTTTGGCTCAGGTCAGGGTATCACAGTTCGTGAGTTCGAGTCTGCTCTCAGCACAGAGTCTGCCTCGGATCCTCTGTCCCCCTCTCTCTTTACTCCTCCCCCGCTAGCATACTCTCTCTCTTTTAAACACAAACACTTTAAATGAACACCCTCTAGATCCATCTATATTGTCATAAGTGGCACAATCCCATCCTTTTTAATGGCTGCTTAATATTCCTCTGTGTGTGTGTGTGTGTGTGTGTGTGTGTGTGTGTGACATCTTCCTTATCCATCCATGTATCTGTGGATATTCAGGTGGCTTCTGTACCCTGGCTACTGTCAATAACGCTGCAGTGAACACAGCAGCACATTTTATCTTCTCAAATCAGTGTTTTCATTTTCTTTGGGTAAATATACAGGAAACCCATCAACTAAATACAAAGGCAGCTTACTGAATGGGACAAGATATTTGCAAATGACATATCCAATAATGGGTTAATATCCAAAATATATAAAGAATTTCTGTAACTCAACACCCCCAAAACAAATAATCCAACTACAAAATGGGCAGAGGACCTGAATCGGCATTTGTTCAGAAAAGACATGTAGATGGCCAACAGACAAACACATTATCAGGAAAATGTGAATCAAAACGACAACGAGGTATCACCTTATACCTGCCAGAATGTCTACAATCACAAAGATAAGAAGTAATAAGTGCTGGAGGAGATGTGGAGAAAAGGAGCCTTTGTACACTAAGGACAGGAAGGGTGAATCGGCCCAGTCTTCATGGAAAAAGGATGGAGTCTCCTCAAAAAACTAAAAATAGCAACACCATCTGATCCATATTTAAAATGTTCCTGGTCCCTGGGCTCCTGGCAGCTCTGTTGGTTGAGCATCCCGCTCTTGGTTTGGGCTCTGGTCAGGATCTCACGGCCATAGGATCGAGTCCCGTGTTGGGCTCCATGCTAAAGTGTGAGGCCTGCCTGGGATTCTCTCTTCCCCGCCCTCTGCCTCTCCACTACTCACACTCTCTCTCAAAATAAATGCACATTAAAAATAAAATTTGGTCCCATAAAAAATGCTTTGAAAATCTTACACAGAACTGTCCTGTAAACAAATTCCGTGCTACTTACGAAATGTCATCTATGATGAAACTGTTTTCTGCAGTTCAAACTACCTCAAAAAAGAATATACACACACACATTTTTTAAAAACCATTTGAATAATTGTTTCAAAGACTATATCTCAAAAACAAACCAACAAACACACCACCAAAGATTCTGTGTAAATAATGGCCAGAAGTACAGGGGTAGGGGAGAGGCTTTTCTCAAATTGGAAAGTAGCATTTTAAAGAGTCATTACTGGGGCGCCTGGGTGGCTCAGTTGGTTGAGTGTCCAACTCAAGTCATGATCCCAGGGCTGTGGAATTGAGCTGTGATTCTCTCTCCCTTCCCCCCGCCCCCTGTCTCTGCTTGTCTCCCCTACTTGTGAGCTCTTTCTCTCTCAAGTAAAATTTTTTAAAAATGAAATAACTGATTTACTGATATTAAACCAAACTGATATTCCCACTCAGTTATACTGTATCATCTTTTTTTATATGTTACTGGATTTGTTTTCCTAATTTGTTAAAGATTATTCCTGTATGTTCACGAGGGACACTGACCCACAGGTTTCTTGGGATGTCTTAGGTGGCTTTCGTCGACTAGTACAGGGCTCACAGAACACGCTGGGACATCGTCCTCTTGATCGATTTTCTGACAGAGTTGGGAAGGGATTGGCACGACTCCACTTTAAAGATCTGATACAATTTCCGAGTAGAGTCACCAGAAACCAGCTTTACGTCGTGTGAAGACGTTTAATTATTATAAGCCTGTTCAGATTGCCTACTTGCTGTTGAGTCGGTGTTGATGATCTGCCTCTTTCCAGGAATCTGTTTCATTTAAGTTGTCTGAATTCTGGCCTAAGGGGTAGGGGAGGGGGGGGCGCCTGGACGCTCAGTCGATTAAGTGTCCAATTTCAGCTCAGGTCATGATCTCACAGTTTATGGGTTCGAGCCTTGAGTTGGGCTCTGTGCTAACGGTGTGGAGCCTGCTTAGGATTCTCTCTCCCTCTCTCCCTCTCTCTCTCTCCCTCTGCCCCTCCATGACTCACACTTTCTCTCTCTCTCAAGAAAAACAACTTTTATACATTAATTAGTTAATTAATTAATTCTAGTATCAGGTTCTTCAGCTTCCACCTTCCACAGACGGGTCTGTCCTCCAGGAAGGGGGAGCACACCTGAAAGTCTCACCATTTTCAGGGCTGTTCGAATTCTAAGTTCCCCCCGGGTGTCTCCCAAGGGCTGGCCAGCAGAAGCGGGGAGGATTTCTCCACCCCAGGGGCAGGCTTGCCTCAGTGTTGCCTGACATGCCAGGCTGCGGCATCCAGGCTACTGGCCAAGCCTCCCTCACTCCCCATTCCCTGAAATGCCACAGGGCTGGGGCCGGGGGAGTTGCCCAGCACTCCAGACACAGCAAACCCTTTAACTGCAGCAAGAGGCTGTCAGAGCCTCTGCACCAACCAGACAGGGGCCGGGGCGGGGGCAGTGCAAGCAGCTGCAAGCATCACATGATACGGGCAGGCCCACAAGTTCTCACCTGAAGCTCACGGTTTTCAAATCATAAATGCTGCTCGCATTGTCATATGCCTTTAACTGATATCCAGAGACCAAAATGGCTGTTTTTCTTCCCATTGTGCACTTCGTAATTGTTTTGGGGAAAAGGACTGGCCACTTTGTTCATTCAACCATAGGCAAGACTCCAACTTTGCATTCAAACTCATTGTTTTTACCACGTAGCGGCCACCACCAGTGTGGCTCCAAGACTTCTGGGCCCCCCAGCGCCTATTCAGAGGCTCACAGGTAAAAGCCATTTTTATAATAATACTAAAATGTCCTGTGCTGGGGCACCTGGGGGGCGCAGTCAGCTGAGCATCCAACCTCGGCTCAGGTCATGATATCATGGTTTATGAGTTCAAGCCCCGTGTCAGGTTCACTGCTGTCAGTACAGAGCCTGCTTTGGATCCTCTGCCACCCCCCGCCCCTCCCCCACTCATGCTCTGTCTCTCTCTCAAAAATAAACATTAAAAAAAAACGTTAAAATGTCATTTGCCTATTTCTCATTTTCTCACAAACGTACCTTGTATTTTCAGAAGCTACCTGATTGATACTCTCACAATTCATGAACTACATCCTTAGTTTTCTAACATTTTCTACGTTGTTCTAAGGTCACAGGTTTGGAACGTAAACATGTGAGTTTTCAGAGGCCACGTCATGTTCTCAATGCATCCACGATGCCCGTATCTGGTGTCTGGTTATCCCTGGGGCAGTCTGTGCACCTTCCATCGACATCCAGCAACAGTTACCTTGCAGTCTCGGGTTTTCTTTGCGCCCCCACAGAAACACAGAAGGCATGATGCTCCGACGCAGACACTTCCAGTTATAAAACAAGTCACGGGGATGAAAAGCACAGCTCAGGGAATATGGTCAATACCAATGTAATAACTGTGGGGCGGCAGATGGCGGCCACACTTGTCTGGCGAGCGACACACGGGCGTGTGCAGTCACAGCTGCACATCTGTAGCTAGTACAGCGGCGTACGTCAAGCACTTCAGTTACAAAGTATGCACAATCTACAATTACTATCATTTAGAATTTCATGTTTTAATTATTCTCCTAAAATAAAATAGATTTATAGTATATTTCCTTACATTTAATGATAGATCATGGGCTTTAAAAAGGGAATCTCAGTAAACTCATTTTTCTCAACCTACAGCTGCACGGGTTGTGTTTAGCAACACTTAACAAGATGAAACCAACCTATCAAAAGACTCTCTAACTCACGGAAGGGAGGCATCTACTCCAAAGAAACTGGGTGAACCTGCAAATATGATAAAACATCACTCTCTTGGCTTTAATAATTCACTGTATCCTGTCTTCCGCTGCAGAACATTTTCAAATGGTATTGTGTGACCAGTTAAGTTGCAAACTTCTTTTGAGGCCAATCTATCAGTGTATAGAAAGAAAAAGTAACTGAATATTTTAAACATAGACATGATGTGCTTTTACAAGCCCCCAGATGCTTTGTTACAGCTTTTTACACAGAAATTCCCAAACCACTGGCTTTGGGGCGAGTTTAGTATGTTGCATGGGCTGGGGAGGCGTGGAGAACCGCTGAGGAAGTAACAGTGCCACACAGCCGGCACTGCCACATGCCGGCCACAGGAGAGGGCAGTGAACAACTCACAGCCTTGTCACTTCTCCACGCATAAAGCAGCTCGTTGAAGCCCGAATTGCAGACACAAAGACTGAGTTAACAGCTACAAATTGGTAAGGTGCCTTCTAACGGATGAATCTGTAGATACGGCTACAGTCATCGCTTTCACTCTATTTGTCTGAAGTCAGCTCATAATAATCAAGGAGCTTTTATGTGCTTATTGGGCAACAAATACAAGCGGTGCTGAAATATCAAAGTGCTGAATAACTTTCTCAAGTATCCTTCTTCATCCTGGAACAGTGGTACCGACGCCTATTTTGGGAACACTGCTGGAGGCGGGCGCAAAGCACGGGAACGATGTCACACTGGGCCAGCAGTCAACTGCATTTTTCTACGCCAGACACGAGCAAAAACTATACACATCTTACACAGACATTAGACAAGAAGCACAGGCGGTGATGAACTCGTCTAAGTGTTGAGTAACTTTTTTGCTCTCCCACACACGTATGGAAAAAGCGATGCCAGTTGCATTTGAGGATGACCTTGATGTAGGAAGCCATTACTGCTCACCTGGCCCATTTACCATAGATGGAGGGTGAGAGTCACCAGCAGGCACCCGCGTGGGCCGTGTCAGGACCCGCGTCCCCTCCCTGCCCCTTTGGCTAACACAGATGTTCTCGGCCCCGACGCTCTCGTGTCACAGGTGCGTGGGGTCGTCTGGCACCAGGAGCAGAGCCACCCGCCTTGCAGCCTGGAGGTGCTGCAGGCAGACTGCTTGCTCTGGGCCCCAGTCAGAGAGCCCAGGCCTTGGTGTTATCCAGTATACAGGACAGAGAATGTCCTCAGTGTGGAATATGCTTATGCTTACGGAACCTAAATAGGCTACGAGGGGCATGCTGGCTGCTTCGTAGTAACAGGGTGAAGACGCAGCTATTCCCTCGGCAGGCAATGACCCAGGCCCACAGACACCTACAGATTCACCTGACTTGAGGAGGACTTCCTAATTGTGGTAGGGTTTGCCTCCGGAGGCAGGTTGGTAAATGTTTAACAAATAACTCCCCGGGGAAACTAGGCTCTGAAGTGGAGAGTTTCCTGATCTCTGTGGTGTAAATACTCCCGTGATGGACAGAAACCGGCTTGCATAGGCTGGTAAGAGCCAATCATAAAACTTTTAGGAATTCTGCAAGCTGGCTAATATAGCCATTATTTAAAATTGAATTATATTAAGTTAATGTTAAATGGATTATATGTAAAAGGTCACAAATATTGAAAACCCATTCTAGTTATTCTATGGCATTCTGCTATTACCTCTACTGTTAAGGTCATTTGTGTCTATTAACTGCATGATAGACATACCATATAACATTGTCCACAGCTCTTCTTATCTCCCCGTTTGGTGGCCTCACGTTGGTGGCTGATACAGGACATGGTGAGAATAATTAAGTGCTGCATTACTAAATGTTTGCCAGCTTTTCCGGAGGAAAAGAAACAACTCTGATTTGTAACACTTGTCAATTTCTGTGCTACAGATAATTTCACAATGGCTGATTTCAAGCCACCAAGTGGGATATCGATTGGATCAGAAAATTCTAGAAAATTTATCAGTTGGCAGAGCCAATACAAGCCAGGCCAGCACACCACTATTTACAATTGCCATTAATTTATATTCGTCCATAAACTGTCTTGTCAAATTTTGACTTTTCAACACATTACGTGAAAGTTCACTAAGTTATTACAGTAACTTGTGTGGAGCTACAGCAACATTTTTAAGACGCTTCACAATTATTTGAAACAAAAACGTCAGTTTCACAGATTCACTTTGAAGACACTGAGAAAATGGTGGGGTTCCGAATATCAGAAAATTAAAATGTGGGGAAGAGCTCACTTATAGGAACAGCAAGAACTACTTTTATCTTTTTTTAACTGATATAATAAGAATGGGTTTGGATGAGGTAGCAAAGTATTAAAGGTCTAGTTTTGTTGTAAACAGTCTTCCAAAAGAATACAAATTATCAGTATGAATAAAATCAGACTATATAATACAACTGATGTTACTTTTTTTGTTGTGGGAAAAGATGTTTAATGAATAAGGAGTTTTGGTTAAATATCTTGTAAGACAAGGAAATACAACTTAACGGAAGAAAATATATTGCAAAACATTTGCCTAAGGGAGAGAGAGGATTCTGGGAAGATGGCAGAGCAGGAAGCACCGGAATTGCTCTCTCCATCCAGACAACAATGGCACCGGCAGAAACGTTCAATACGACTATTTTGGACTCAAGTCTAATAAAGGCTTGAAGTTTTCAGACAAAACTAGGATGGTAAATTATAGTCAAGTTCAGCCCTCAGCACAGTCGCAGCTACCCATCGCCTCCCCTGTGGCAGGGAGCTGGGCACAGCATTCCGGAGCAGCTTCTACACAGCCTATGGCAGTCAGTGTAGGCAAAAGGGGCCTGTCCTCCAAATACCAAGGATCTCTGCTCTGACCACCGACTGCTACTCCTGACTTCAGAGGTACAAACAAACAGGCAAGCAGCCATTATCCCCACACTTCCCCAATTATGGCAAAGTTCTCTCTTCTGGCTAACGAGACTTTCTGGGAGCTTAAGGGGCTGGCCACCCTTCATTTTCTCATTTTCCCCTCTGGGAGCCAGGAATTAAAGACAGTAAAGACGCTCAAAACCAACTGCAGAGACGATACATACCTAGGGAAAGACGCAGGCTCAGAGAAGACCTGAGAACACTATAAGCTTACTTCTGAGGCTGACTCTCAGCACAGAAATAGCCTATAAAACCAGGAGCAGAAACACCACCACCACCAACAAAACACCCTGGAGAAGAGGTGAACTGATTTCCAGAGTTACTGGTTACATGCAAGTATCTAAGTACAAACAGCAACAACAAACTCACAAGGCGTACAAAGAATAATAAAGTGCAGCTTATTTTAAAAAATAAATAAACCGACACAGTCCCAAGAAAGACCTAATGGCATATCTAGAAACAAAGACTGAAAGACTGTCACCCATGCTCAGGTGACCAAACCTAAGGGGCCTGTAGGGCATGATCCACTGGATCAACGTACACTTTGTGCGAGATCCAGAAGAAGGAATATTTAGAGAAACAATACCTGAAAACTACCCAAACTTGATGAATGACATGAACGAAAACATCCAAGAAACTGAACAAATTCCAAGTAAAGTGGACCCAGAGACCCACACAATGTGTGTCATAATCGAACTTTCAAAAGACAAAGAGAGCATCTTGAAAGCAGAAGAGAAGTGATTCATCACATACAAAGGATCCTCAAGAAGATAACGAGCAGATTTCTTGTCAGAAAAATCAGACACTAAAAGGTAGCAGGCCAACGTATTCGAAGTGCAGGAAGGAAATAAAAATTGTCAACCAAGATCCAACACCCAGTAAAGCTATCCTTCACAAGTGAAAGAAAGATTAAGCCCTTCTCAGATAAAGGAAAGCTGAGAGGACAAATTCATTGCCATCAGCCCTGCCCTGCTGGGAAAGGGAGCCCTGCCAGTTGAAATGAGGGAAGACCAGACAGCAACTCAAAGCCTACTGAAGAAATATGGATCTCAATAAAAGTAAACAGATGGGCATTTATAAAAGCTGGTGTCATTTTAACAACAGTTTGTAACTCCACTGTTTATTACATCATTTAAGAGACTAATGTATTTTTTTAAAATTATGAGTCTACAAGTTGGTATTATTGTAACTCTGGTTTGTAACTCCACATTTTCTTTCCCATATAATTTAAACTAATGCATTTCAGATAATTATTAGTTTATGTTTTGGGGCCCATTATGTATAAAGATGTAATTGTGCGACATGAATAACTGAAAAGGGTTGGAACAGAGCTTAAAGGAACAGAGTTTTGTACGTTACTGAAGTTAAGATGGCATAAATTCAAGTGTTATAAGTCTAGGATATCAAATGTAATCAGCACAGTAACAAACACAGAGAAACCTCTATAGAACACACACACACAAGGAATTTAAATGTGTCACAACAAAAAAAGTTTAGCTAACCACAAAATAGAACAAAGATGTAAGAAATAAGGGACACACACATACATACACACACAAACCACCTAGAAGACATGTGGAAAAAATAGGAAAACAGAAGTAAGTTCCTCCGTATCAGCAGTTATTTTAAATGTAAACAGTTTAAACTCTCTAATCACAATACAGAGATTGGAAGAATGGATTAAACACATGATACAACTGAGGCGCCTGGGTGGCTCAGCTGGTTAAGCATCCAACTTCGGCACAGGTCGTGATCTCATGGTTCGTGGGTTCGAGCCCCACGTCGGGCTCTGGGCTGACAGCTCNGGGTTGAAAGTGAAAGGTCAGAAAACGATATTCCATACAAATAATAGCCAAAGGAGAGCAAAGATGGGTATACTTATCAGACAAAATAGATTTTAAATCAAAAAGCTTCCAAGAGACAGAGAAAATTACATGTTAATTTTAAATAGAGCAGCAAGATATAATAATTACAAACTTTTAAGCAGCTAGTAAAAGATCATCAAAATATAGGAAGCAGAAATGAACAGAATGGCAGTTCTACAATAATAGTAGGGACTTCAGCACCCCAACCCCATGATGGAGAAGCCGATCAGACAGAAGAGAAGCTAAATAAATAGAGGGGCTGAACAACAGAATCACCCCACTATGTCTAAATGACATACACAGAATACTACCCAACAACAACAGAATACACATTCTTTTCAAGGGCACATGGGGCATTTCACAAAACAGACCACATCAGACCACAAATTAAGTCTCAAGATACTTTGGGGCGCCTGGGTGGCTTAGTTGGTTGAGCGTCTGACTTTCGCTTAGGTCATGATCTCGCGGTTCGTGGGTTCGAGCCCTGCGTCGGGGGCTCTGTGCTGACAGCGAGCTCAGAGCCTGGAGCCTGTTTCCAGTTGTGTGTCTCCCTCTCTCTCTGACCCTCCCTGCTCACGCTGCCTCTCTCTCTCTCCTAGAAATAAATTAAACATTAAAAATTTTTTTAAAAAGTCTCAAGATACTTTAAAAGATAGAGTCAAAGCATCTTTTCCAACTACAACTGAGATGAAGTTACAAGTCAGTAACAAAAAGAATACTGGACAATTCAATAATTTCTGGAAATTATACAACACACTTTTTTTAAAATGTTTTTTTATTTATTTCTGAGTGAGAGAGNCAAACAAACAAACAAAAAAACCCAATGGATGAAAGAAGAAATCACAATGAAAATTAGAAAATACTTAAAGATGAATAAAAACAAAAACAGAAATACCAAAACTTCTGGGCCCCAGAGAAACCTCTGTTTATATTATATTTATGTTATAACTATAAATGGTTGCATTAAAAAAGTTAATAATAAAGTTCTCAAAGCAACTACTTTACTTTACAACTATAGCAACTAGATAAAGAAGAACTAAGTCCAAAATCAGCCAGAGGAAAAATACTATAAAGATTATAGCAGAGGTTAATGAAAAAGAACAGAACAACAATACAGAAAATCAGCAAAACCAAAATTTGTTTCTTTGAAAGGATCAATAAAATTGACAAGCCCTAGATAGAGGGACTAAGGAAAAAAGAAAGAAGATTCAATTACTAAACTCAGGAATTAAAGTGGGGACATGACTAAGAATTCTACAGAAAAAAAAAAAAAAGGATTGTAAGAGAAGTGCTATAAACAATTATATACCAAGAAACTGGATAACCTCGATGAAATGGATGAATTCTTAGAAACACAAACCTAGCAATAATAAATCGTAAAGAAAAAGAAAATGTGAGGAGGCTGATGACTAAAAGGAGACTGAATCAATAATCAAAAATCTGAGACACCTGGGTGGCTCAGTAGGCTGAGCACCTGACTCTTGGTTTCAGCTCAGGTCATGATCTCATGGTTCGTAAGTTCAAGCCCCACGTCAGGCTCTACACGGCCACTGTGAAGAGCCTGCTTGGGATTCTCTCTCTCCCCTTCTATCTCTGCCCCTCCCCTGTGCATGCTGTCTCAAAATAACTAATAAACCTAAAAAAAAAAAAAAAAAAAAAAAATCTCCCAACCAAGAAAAAGCCCTGAACAGGATAGCTTCATTGGTGAATTCTATCAAACATTTAAGGAAGGGCTAATGCTAATCCTTTTCAAAACTCGAGAGAGAGAGAGAGAGAGAGAGAGAGAGGAGGGAACACTTCTGAACTCACTGCTCAAGCCAGCATTGCCTTGATAGCTCAACATACAAATACTGGCCAATACAATACGCCACATTGACAGAAGAAGGAAAACAAATGACATGATCTCTGAATTGATTCAGAAACTGCGTTTGACAAAATTTAATACCTTTTTATGATAAAAACACTCAACAAACTAGGAACAGAAAGAAACTACTTCAACAAAATAAAAGCTCAAGTACAAAAGCCCATAGCACATATGTTCAATGGTGCCAGAGGAAAACATTTTCTCTCAGATCAATACCACTTTCAGCACCTCTGTTCAACACAGGACAGGAACACTGGAAGTTCTACCAGAGTAGTTAGAAAGGAAAAAATATGAATAAATAAAAGGCGTCCATACTGGAAAGTAGTAAATTATCTGTGTTCACAGAAAATATGATTTCATATGTTAAAAAAAAAAACACCTGAAAATTCCACACAACAGAACTGTTGGATTTAATAAATGAATTCAGAAAAGTTAGCAGGATACACAGTCAACACACGGAAATCAGTTGTTTTTCTATTCACTAACAGTGAACAATTCAAAAAGGAAATGAGGAAAACAATTCCATGTATAAGACCGTTACAAAGAATGAAATACTTAGGAATCCACTTAAACAAGGAGGTAAAAGACTTGTACGATGAAAAGTACACAACATTGATGAAATAAAGTACAGAAGACTTGAATAAATGCAAATACATCCCACATTCATGGATGGGAAGATTAAATACTGTTATGATACCAGTACTACCCAAAGTGATCAACAGATTCAGTGCAATCCACAGCAAAAACCCAAATACGATTTTTGGAAACACAGTAAAACCTTTCCTAAAATTCATAGGGAATCTCAAGGGGCCCCTCAAAAGCCAAAGCAATCTTCAAAAAGAAGAACAGAGCTGGAGAACTCACACTTTCTGATTTTAAAACTTAATAGAAAACTACAGTAATCAAAATCACTGTGGCACTGGCACCAAGGCAGACATACAGACCAACAGAATAAAAAGCCCAGACATAAACTTTCTCACATATAATAGTCAAATGATTTTTGACAAGAATGTTAAAACCACTCAATGGTGAAAGGACAGTCCTTTCAACAAAGGGTGGCGGGAAAACTGGATATTCACATGCAAAAGAGCGAAGTTGTAGCCTTACCTAACACCACACAGAAAAATTAGCTCAGAATAGATTAAACACCTAAATATAAGAGTTAAAACTATAAAACTCTTAAAAGAAAACAAAATACAGAAGCTTCATGACATTAGATTTGGCCATGACTTCTTGGATATGATGCCAAAGGTACAGATAACCAAAGAAAAATGGCAAAACTAAACTTCATGAAAACTTTAATAAATTCTATATCAAAAGACACTATTTAAAAAAAAAAAAAAGGCACTGTCAGGGCACCTGGGTGGCTCAGTCAGTTAAGCGTCCGATTTCGGCTAAGGTCATGATCTCACAGTTCCTGGGTTCAAGCTCTGCCTTGGGCTCTGTGCTGACAGCTCAGAGCCTGGAGCCTGCTTTGGATTCTGTGTCTCCCCCCTCTTTCTCTGCCCTCCCCCACTCTATCTCTCTCTCAAAAATGAATGTTTTTAAAAAAATTTTTAAAAGGCACTATCAACAGAGTAAAAAGGCAACTCACAGAACTGAAGAAAACATTTGTAAAATCACATATGTGATATGGAAGAATATCCAGAATATACAGGTAACTCCTCAAACTCAACAACAACAAAACACCCTGATTAAAAAATGGGCAAAGGGCCTGAATGAGCATTTCTCCAAAGACAAACAGCCAATAAGCACATGAAAAGGTGCTCAATGTCACTAATCATTAGGAAAACTGAAATCTAAACGATAAGACCCACGTCACACCCATCATGATGGCTGCTGTGGAAAGAGTAGAAAAGAGCAACTGTTGGCATGGATGTGGAGAGACTGGCACTTTGAGCGGGCGGCTGGAAATGCACACCGGTTTAATTCAAAACACAATTACTGAGGCACCCAGGTGGCTCAATCGGTTAAGCGTCCGACTTCGGCTCAGGTCACGACCTCACGGCTCGTGGGTTCGAGCCCCACGTCGGGCTCTGTGCTGGCAGCTCAGAGTCTGAAGCTGCTTCGGATTCTGTGCCTCCCTCTCTCTCTCTGCCCCTCCCCTGCTCATGCTCTGTCTCTCTCTCTCTTAAAAATAAACATTTAAAAAAATATTTTCAATCATTAAAAATGTGTATTATTAATTTTAAAATAGTATTAATAATCCCACAGAAAATACACATACATAATTTATGAAAAAAAACACTATTTTCCAAAACAAAAAAAACATTTACTGGGAAGAGGTCCATTGGTTTATATTTTATAAATCTTATAAAAGTCTGAACTGAAAAAGCTAGATTCTCTAATCTGCTTCTGCATTTAATTTTTTGTGATCTAGTATTTTGGTGGAACCAAATGAAGAAAATCTGACCTCACAAACATAGGTAGTTGGAGAAAGGAGGAGTATTTTTAAAGGCTTTTCCTAATTGTACATATTCTTCTTTGAAATGAAACCAAAATTTGGCAAGTAATAGTTTCCTAAAGATTGGCTAAGAGGTGGATTCAGACCATTTTGACCTTTTTACCTGGTTTGTAGAGTGGGTGCCGTGATTTATCGCCCAGATGCCCCTGAGCAATGAAGAGCTCATCCCGCTATCCCGCTCAGACCAGACCAGCGCGGACACAGGACCCGGCTGCTGGCTGCTCGGGGACTGCCGCAGCTGCAGGACAGTGACTCAAAGTCACGCCCACCTGAGGGGCAGCCTCTCTGGCGCCTCTGGTGTGGGGGCAGACACCGGCCCAGACCTCAGCCCCCTCAATTTTAGAACTACACGTAGGGCTGGCTCAACTCTATGAAGAACTTACCCCCTGACCCCCTGTTCAACTCCTCCCTCTGCAAGACCCTTCCTTTTTTTTTTTTTTTGTTTATTTATTTTTGAGAGAGAGAGAGAGAGAGAGTGAGGGGGAGAGGGAGGAGAAAGCAGGGGAGGGGCAGAGAGGGAGACACAGAATCAGAAGCAGCTCCAGGCTCCCAGCTGTCAGCACCGAGCCCCCAACACAGGGCTTGAACCCACAAACCATGAGATCACGACCTGAGCTGAAGTCGGACGCTCAACCTACTGGGCCACCCAGGCGCCCCCCCTTTCTTTTCCATTTCGACCTCCTGCCCCATCATCTCCTCTGCGAGTGCTGATCCCATGAAAATTCTGACAAATGTCCTCCACATTAAACTCTGCTTCCGAGGCTGCTTCCCAGGAAATCCCCCCTGTGACGAGAAGTCTAGAGGGGTCTCAGGGGGTGAGATGACAGGGAAGCACTCCATGGGTGCAGACCAGCCAGTTCTTCAAGGTTACTTCAATTACTTCAATGTTCAGTATGAGCACAGTTGTCAGTGAGGGAACAGGCCAACCTGGAGCCCACAGACCCAGTCACCTTCTCTGGTCCCGTAGCCTCCCTTCCCAATTTATCCAGCTTAAATTCCAGACTGCAACCCCTGCCTCAACGACACTCTTCCTTCTACATTATGTGGCAAAACCACAACCCCAATTACATTCCACTTTCTGTGCACCTGGCAGCCTGGACACAGGCAACTGAACTTGGCTGGAGAAAGCCCCCAGTCAAGCTGACTGCTATCAGTTTCAGTTTATGAAATTCAGTGCTCCGGGGGCGGGGGGGCATGAATGCCGCCGAACCACCGTCACACAGGCACGGCACCTTCACGTTCACGGCCCTTTGTGGCCACTCCCCACCTTCTGCTCTGCTCTCAAACGTCCTACGCCTCCTCCCCCCATCCCACCACTTCAAACAGAACACCTGGAAGGTGTCCAGGAGAGCTGCCATCTTCCACCACCATCCAGGTGTGTCTCCCTGTCACATCCGTATCAATACCTTTGGCCGTTCCTCCCATTATGATGAACGCATTGTGCGTCCTTGCTTCACTCAGGCCAACCCTGAGCCTGTGTGCCGTATCTGGTCTTGTCATCTAGCAAGACATGGCTCCAGCGATCCCCCCTCGCTCCGGCACCAGCAACGTTTCCGCACTATTGAAACATTCTCCAGCACCATACAATCCCCTTATTTCACGCAGCTTAAAACAGAAACATCACACTCCAGATACCACTCCCTCCCTTTCTCTTCTCCTTTACAATAAGCCTTAAGACCTGCGCAGATGCTTTACCTCCAAGTCCTCTCTTCTTCCCTCTCTTAACCCATCCCAGTCAACTCCACCGCTTCACCAAACGTAGGCGCAGCAAAACCACTGCTATATCCACAGCGCAAAAGTCACTGCTCACGTCTTCTTTCTCCTCTTCCTTCCTTGAGTCATAAGGCGCATCTGACACAACTGCTCTCTCTGTGCTACAGGTTTTCTGCCCTCGGCGCCCAGGACCCCAGGCTCCCTTGGGCATCTTCCCAGCTCAGCGCTCACTCCCCTTCTACCTCCACTGCTAGTTCCTTTCCCCCAAATCCCATGTTGAAGGGCTCCTAGGCCCAGTCCTTGCACTGTCTACGTTGAACTCCCTTGGTGATCTCACCCAGTCTCATGGCTCTAAATGCCGTTTGTATGCTCATGATTCCCAAATGCTTCTCTTCAGTTCTAACCACGCTTGGAACTTCAGACGTCAGACCCACCTGACTCTACATGTGTGTGTCTAATAAACGCCTTACACTTTCTATGTCCAGAGCTCAACTCCTGAGACCTACCTTCCCCTACCCCCGCCCAAATGTGCTCTTTTCATATTCCTCCTGTCTTCAAATTTCTCTTTCTGAAATAAAGATTAAAGAGATACTTTCAAGTTAAAAATTGGTATTAAATAGGTTCAACATATCTACTGTTATTAAGTAATTCCACGTCTATTAAGTCATGAATTACTTATATGTGTAAATTCAAACAGAGAAATGGGAATCTTCCACATCAGTTTAAGCCATCCTGATAAATGTAAATACTGTCCTGCTTTCATTTTTTAAATTCTTTCACAGAAGAAACTACACTGCTCTCGGACAAAGCTAACTTAACCTCTGTTATATGAATAGAGTCCTATCCCAGGACTCAAATCTTATTTGACAACTAAGCATCACACAATCTCAACTGGATCACTCAAACTGGGAGGATAAGACAAAATTTCCACACTGGCTTTATAGGTTAATAGGTTGAAATAAATAAAGCATTTGCTTTCTCTACAAAAAAAAAAAAAAAAAAAAAAATCAGCATTTCCCAAATTAGCAAATATACATTTCAAAATCTGGTTGTATCAGAACATCTACCAAAGTTAGAATGTGAAGAATCTGGCCGCATAGTTGTGTTTAGTAAGAAAATAAGGAAAGAATAAACATATTTTTAAATGACAATAAATTAGAAAAGGTAACAGACTTGAACTTTTCCTGTAACTCTACTCGGGTGTCAGAACCCCAGCTTGACCACATAGCATTTGGGTAGAACTGATATGACCAACATGTAGTAAACCCATGAATGAACGAGTATATAAGAAATATACCAAGTGTACCAATTGAGAGTCAGCTGTCAATTAAGCTACAAACTCTGAAGACGGTGTGACCAATTTTATTTAAAGCCCAATCTAATAAGGGCCTAGCCTCTCTGTGTCCGGAAACGAAGTCTAGCTATAGCTATGCATTATTATTAAGAAAGAAAAGTATAGGGGCGCCTGGGTGGCTTAGTCGGTTAAGCATCCGACTTTCGCTTAGGTCATGATCTCGCGGTTCTTGTGTTCAAGGCCCGCATTGGGCTCTGTGCTGACTGTCAGCTCAGAGCCTGGAGCCTGTTTCAGTCTGTGACTCCCTCTCTCTCTGACCCTCCCCTGCTCACACTGTCTCTCTCTCTCTCTCCTAGTAATAAAATATTAAAAAAAAAGTATAATCACATTGTGATTATGATAATATTGAAATTAAGCATAATTTGTGTAACTCTATACATTTTCCAGAAATAATCTTTAGAGTTAACAAATAATATCCCTATTAATTTTTAAAAAATACATACATACTTCCAGTAACATTACAGACATATAAGTGCAATCAAATGAAGAGTTTCCAGCTAAGTTTTTAATCTCAAAAAGCATGAAAGCACAGGGAGAATCAAAGGTGAATATGTGACCATTCTCATGTCACAAGAGATCAGAGAAACGGCAGAGCCGCGAGTTGCCTGAATGCTGGAACTTTCATCATATTTACTGACTGCAATTACCTATAATCATACTGCTTTCTTCATCTAAACCCTGATATTCAAAAGTGTAATATAAAACTCCTGAAGAGATTCACATTAATGACTGCTTAATTTTAAGTTACCTTATTCCCAAAGGTCTACCCACATTAAAGAGCTTTCTCTCCTATCTTTATTGATCAGAGAACCTTCTCCTGCCATCATACATAAAATGGTACTTGATGGCAGTATTTTTGATGATAATGTAAATCACTTAGCAGTCTGACACCACTTCACATTTTAAGAATGCAAGGGAAAAATTACCAGCAACTTTTACATTTCCAGCGTAATTTTTCATCAATGGATGAAAGAATGAGGTTAATAGGAGAGCTTCTCGGACTTTGAAATAGGTCACATGCTTCTTTTCTATCATTTATCAAAATAAAATCATTAAGGAAACCTCTAAAAGTTGAAAAAGGTATTTAAAATAATCATAAATATGTTTTGAATTACATACAGAACTATTCCCTTTACCATGTTTAACAGCAACAAAGCCATAGTAGAATAAAATAAAAATCATTAGACAATGTAACATGAATACAAATGACTAATTTTCTGTGTTAAGTGATATATAAATCACTCTACATTCTCCAGTTTCTAATTAATATTTAAAAAACTATAGTTTTAACATAATGAGCTAACAACCTTGTGTCACTATTTTGCCATTAATCAAAATTAATCTCATTATAGACATTAGAGTACTTTTGAATTATTCACTAATTCACTCTTTCATTCATTAAACAAGTATTTAATATACCCCCCATTATATCCAACACTGCATAAGATATTAGAAGCTTGGTCAATGCATGGAGAAGTCTGCCACCAAATGATTCCTCCTTATAATTTAAAAACTAGTAAAGAAAAAAATATTTTTTGAAATGTAAGCTAAGTAGAAGTATGAAATGAATGGCATTCTTCACATATTTAAACACATGCAACGATAAGTCTTTTTTTAATTTAATGTTTATTTATTTTTGACAGAGAGACAGAGCAAGAGTTGGGAAGGAGCACAGAGAGGGAGACACAGAATTGAAAAGGCTCCAGGCTCTGAGCTGTCAGCACAGAGCCCGATGAGGGACTCAATGCCATGAATCGTGAGATCATGACCTGAGCTGAAGTCGGACACTTAACCGACTGAGGCCCCCAGATGCCCCACATGCTATGATAAGTCTTAAATGGACTCAGATCCCTATCCCTATCTCAGACAAAAACAGAAGACATGACTGGTCAACACATAAAAATACTCCAGTAAAAACAATATAACCAAGAATTTCCCATGCAATCTCTCATTCTAAGGAATTATTTAAAATAGCATTAAGAGTATTCACAAGCCCCCCAAACTGGAAATAACTAAATGTGCTTTAGCACGTGAAGGCATGAGCCAACTGTGGTACGTCCACACCACAGAACACTTCTCAGCAATAACAAGCAACAAACCAGTCGTCTGTGCAATGACTTGGATGAGCCCTAGCCGTGTGCTGAGTGACAGAATTCTGGAAAAGACACCATAGCCGTTGCCAGGGCCTGGGTGGATGAAGGGTATGCTTATGAGGAGACATCACGAGGAAGATTTGTACTGCGTCCTGAATGTGGTAATGGTTACACGAATCTATCCACATTTTACAATTCACAGAACTATACACGAGAAAAAGAGAAAGTCGAGTTTTCTAAAGGAGCACTGATATATATCACTAACACTTTGCGAGTAATTAGTATGTATCAGGTGCTGATCCCTACATTTGCCCTGTGAAGAAAGTTTTACCTCATTTTATTATTATTTATTTTATTGATATATAATTGACAAACATTAGATTAGCTTCAGATGTATGATATAATGATTCACTATTTGTATATATTGGAAAACGATCATCATAATAAGTCTAGTTAATATCTGTCAACATACGTAAGTTAGAATTCTTTTAGCCTCATTTTAGGAATGAGGAAACAGTTTTAGTACAAAAATTAAATGAGGTCATTCAGCTAAATAATAAGTAACAGACCCCAGACTTAAGCTCAGAGTTGTCTAATTCCAAAGCCTGTATGAAACACATTTGCTGAATGCTAGGATGTTGCTAGAAAATACTGTCTTCTAAAAATCACAGCTTTATTCAAATCCACAAATCATGAGAGAAAGGCAAATGAATGAGAATAGATACAGGACACAAATTAAAATGACAAAAATGAGTAGCTGGGGTCCAATGAAGAAAAAGCTTTTCTTATTGGAAAAAAATAAAAAATCAGAGACAGTATTTAACAAATGTCTACAATCTATCACGAAGCCATAATTTCACTTGCTGTTGTGGAAATCCATAGAGTATGACATTTTTACGTTGATATCAGTGTCCTTTAAGAACTAGAAGAGGCAGAAGTATCTCTTCCTTTCGTAGATGGATCTCAATCCTCAGCTTCAGCGAAGGCACTCAATGTGCAATAATGAAAGCCAGAAGTTGAGATGCAGCACTGACTCCCCACAACGAAAACCAGACTGAGGGGCGGCGCGGAGGGGGCTGCTGAGCTCGCTAGTGCCGCTTCCGGCACCTGTTGGGAGTTACTGCTACCTGCAGCTCTGCCACAAGCAGTTGTGACTACAGAAGTGAATAAAATGTTTATAGTCACACTAAGTAAATGATAAAAATGAATGTTTCTAAAACAAATAATATTTTCATATGTGCTTCCTGTATTTAAGTCTCTAGGAAAACTCAGGAGGGTGTGGGGAAAGCTATTTTAAATGACTAAAATAAAATTCAGACATCAAGGCAAGATGTAAAATCAAGTCAAACAGTCTGAAACTGGAGAGGAACTGTGGAAATCAGCATTCGTAGCACTAAAGACCTCGGCCTGTTTAAACAGACGAATGGAGGAACATCTGCTACAGGAAGGCTCATACCTGAGAACCCCAGAGGAGCCTGGGAGGAGGCAGGGGCGAGTTCAAGGCAGAGGGGAGGGCCCCGCCCCCGCCCCACCTGGCCCCTGCCCTGCCTCCAGCTGCTCAGGTGAGCAACTGTCCACCTGCTTCTCAGATACCGTGTGCAGCTCATGGTGAAGGTGTTCCTGGATGTAAGAAGAGACAGGTGGGAAGCGGGAAGAGATCCCTGCCCTCAGCTGTCTTCTAACCTGTGAAACTGATGGATTTCTAAGAATTCCTGGGGTTCCTATGCTGCGGCTGTGACTCTGGTTAAAAATATCTTTTTCCCTAAAGTTGAGGGTAGAAATTCTGTTACACAACTTTTGCCTTTTTTTTCTTTTTAATACTCTCACTGCTGGCTGGTAAGGTTAGGGAAAAAAATATCTAAGTACTATCTTACAGAAACCTTTTTCTAAATGCTCATTCACGTCTTTTATTTGGGGGCTCCATAGTATGAGATGGTGCTGGAAAAGTCTGGCGAGTCTATTTCAAAAAATCAAAACACGGACAGGAATTCAGAGGTCTTCACTTTGCCTCTGCTCCCCTCAAGTCTTATCAACTAGACCACATGAGCACCGTGCTGCCTTTTGTTATAAAAGTCCATTGGGAATGAAAATCCTGAGGTTCCTCTGAGCCCCCATCAGCACTGAATGATCACCTCTGTCAACTTCTTTCTGCAAACTAACTAAATTACCTCCTCCTTTGAATGTAACCTTTTTTTGTTTCTCATAGGAGGTGAACAATAGTTTAAAGCATATTCTATCAAAATATCTCAATACACTATTCATGGTCTGAATTTTTTTTGAAAGAGCAGGCACGTGTGCAAGCAGGGGAGGGGCAGAGAGAGGAAGAGAATCTTAAGAACTTACCCTTCCTTTTTTTTTTTAATGTTTGTTTATTTTTGATGGGGGGGGAGAGGGAGAGCGAGAGAGAGAGACAGAGAGAGGAAAAGGGGAGGAGCAGAGAGAGAGGAAGACACAGAATCTGAAGCAGGCTCCAGGCTCTGAGCTGTCAACACAAAGCTGGACTCGGGGCTAGAAACCACAAACTGTGATATCATGACCTGACCCAAAGTCAGGTGCTTAACTGACTGAGCCACCCAGGAGGCCCAGGAAAGAGAGAATCTTAAGCAGGCTCCAAGCTCAGCACAGAATCTGGTGTCGGACTTGATCCCACAACCTGGGATCATGACCTGAGCTGAAATCAAGAGTCAGATGCTTAACTGACTGAGCAACTCAGGCACCCCGGGTCTGAAAAATTTCTTGTAACTTTCAAGATATGTCACATGATCAACTTAAATACCTCTTTTACTTTTGAAAAGACTCCTAATTCTATCACCTAGAGTCACAGACAGTCATTTCATAGACCGCAGACTTAGCGGTTTGCACAGGAAATCAGCAGCAGGAGGGGGCTCAGCTAGCAGGCTGTCATGCACAATGCTGGAACCAAGTTGTAAGGTGCCTGTCCATCGGACAGAGCACCTAGGAGAGTGAAGCCCACAGATTTCTGAGCTCAAGCACTAAGAACCCCCTATTCTTAGGGCCCAGACCCAGTCACCAGCTTCACGGTAGAACGAGACACAGGTATGTCCCTTAGGCAAGTTGTCAGTCAGTCACTGGATTCATTCATTCAACAGACCCTTCCCGAGCGGGCTAGGGATGAAGAAGAAGGTCAACAGAACATACCCTAAGCCCAGGAGCCAGCGGATCACGGTGCACTAAACAAGAGCTCAGCAAAGTGCTCACCAGAAGAAGGGTCCAGAACCTGTCAGGCTCTAAGAGGCGCCCCACTATGGTGTCTGCATGGTTGTGTACAAAATTTACAGAAGTCAGGCATCTTAACTCCAGTTGGTAAAAGAAGTATTGTCTTTTGAGCCTGACCTCCCTCTGCCACATGTGGGGCGTGTCAAGAGGGATTGGGCAAGCGCAGCATTTTCAGGAGGGAGCCAAAGGGAGACGGACCAGGGGGCATATTTAATTTGGTTTTAGGGGGGATATGTTCGTGAGCTTCCTGGTCACTTCCGTGATGGTTCAAATGTTACGTGCCCTCCAAGGAAGACCCCTCACATGTTCTGTGCCGACTACTGCGGGGCCACCACCGGGTGTCAGTGACAAACGGCCTCACGTGTTGTCAGTCCAAACAAAACAAGAAAAACTAACAATCCTAAAAGGTTTACATGGCATTATCAATAAGTTGTAAAGCTAAAAGAAACTTTTCTAAGTTAGCAAAAAAAAATTTATTTTTCTCAATCATGCTAGCAGATTATTTTTCTATTTTCTCTATGTGAAATGAATTTATAAAACTGTCATTAGAAGATCCAAGAGTGTGCAGAAAAAAAAAAGGGTACTATAAGGATGTTTGAGGGAATAAATATAGCTTTGTACTAATTTTCTGGATTTATGTGATGTTTGTGATATTTTTCAACTTAAAAAATCTTAATTTATGGTATTTCTTTACCTAATCCAAAGAAATATTAACATTTATGCCAAATTTTCATTTGTTTATTTATTTAGAGATAGAGGTGGGGGGCAGAGGGGTAAAGAGGGAGAGAGAGAGAATCCCAAGCAGGCTCCACACTGTCAGCGTAGAGCATGATGTGAGGCTCAGACTCATGAACCAGGAGATCATAATCTAAGTCAAAATCAAGAGTCGGACGCATAACTGACTGAGCTTCCCAGGTGCCCCGAAAGAGACCCTCTTAAAGAAAATCTGGTATATGGGGCACCTGGGTGGCTCAGTTAGTTACAGGTCTAACTCCTGATTTTGGCTCAGGTCATGATCTCATGAAATCGTGCCCCGCATTGGGCTCTGTACTGACAGTGCAGAGCCTGCTTGGGATTCTCTCTCTCTCCCTCTTGGCCTTTCCCTGTTCCTGCTCTGGCTCCTTCAAAATAAACAAACATTAAAAGAAAAAGAAGCTCTCTCTCTCTCTCTCTCCAGCCTCACCAGGCAAGACTCTCCTCCCTACGTACAAAATCACCAAAGCTACGAGAGTAAGCCAGGAGCGCTGCAGGCAGCAGGTGGGTGCATCTAAGTCAATCTGGGAATGTCCCTAAAGACTCCCAAAAAGATGGGACACTTGAATTAAAAATTTTTTAATTAAAAATATTTTCACTGTGTAAAATATACCTCAAATTACCATTTGACCCACTTTATAGTTCAGCGGTAATGAACTATATGGTAACAATAATTCACACTATTGTGCAATGTCTGAGCCTTTTCATCCTGCAGAACTGAAAGTCTGTGCCCATGAAACACTAACTCACCATCCCCTCCCCTCCCAGCCCCTGGCCCACCATTCTACTTCCGTCTCTAAGAATCGGACTAGTCTAGGCACCTCATGTAAGTGGGAACATGCACCATTTGTCCTTTGGTAACTGGCTTACTTCATTTAGCATGGTTTCCTCAAGGTTCATCTGTGCGGTAGCATGTGTCAGAATTTCCTTCCTTTTTGAGGTTGAGTAATATTCCATGTGTGCATAGACTGCATTTGGCATCCAGCCATGCCTCAGTGGACACCCAGGTTGCTTACACCACTTGGCCATTGCAAATAATGCGACTATGCTCACAGATGTATAAAATCTCTCCCCACACCCTCTTTGACTTCCTTTGCACACACACCCAGAAGTGGGACTGCTGGATCGTGTGGTGGGGTTAGTCTTACTTCTGAGAAACTATCCCAGTTTTTCACAGCAATTGCTTCATTTTCCATTCTGACCAGCGGTGCAGAAAGGTTCCACTCTCTCCGCAGCCTCACCAACACTGGTTACTTTCTGTGCTCATTGTTACTATCGCCATCCCAATGGGTGTGAGGTGGGATCTCACCGTGGTTCTGATTTGCATTTCCCTGATGATGAGTGATGATGAACGTCTTTTCATGTACTAATCTGGCAATCTGTACATCTTCCTTATAGAAACATCTATTCAAGTCCTTTGTCCTTTTTTAAACTTGGGTTTTTTGTTAAGTTGTATGAATTTTTTAGATGGTCTTACCAGATGCATGCTTTATAGATATATTCTCTTATTTCATGGGCTGCCTTTTCACTCCGTTGACTGTCTCCTGAGATGCATAAATTGAATCTGAAGGACAAGTACAGATAATCAAAACAAGGGAGGCAGGGAAAGGGGCATCAGTATTCGTTGTGCTGGTATGGGAGCCTAAACCAGAATCCTGTGTTGGTGTTCTGTGTGGATTAAAAGAAGGGTGTGTATGAAGAAAGAGAAAGAAATGTAGATGAGAAGAATGGCCATGGAAAGCTAGCTTCTAAATTGCCTTGGATGGACTTTGAACTTTATCCCCCAAAGTTCTGCACCAATGCAGGATTTCAGCCATGGGATTAATATGGGAAAACAGTACGGGCAAATGCAGGAATTTACATTATAAAGCACCCACTTTGACATCAGTAGATTTTAGAAGAGTTCTTTTGCAAAGACCCCATTTGCATCTTAGCCAGGATCCAAGTTAAACGAGATGGAACAACTCTCCCTCCCCACCCTTCCCGCTCTGTGAAAGCTCCCTGCTCCCTGCCATGACCAGACCATCTCTTACACTTTGGTTATTTGCTATATCAGTTGTCTTTGGAGAAACCCATCTGATAAAAGCAATGCAACAAAGACATGAAAATCCAGGAACAATTTAACACATAAAACCTCTAAGATGTATCAGCAGTTTAAAAGTGACTGGCTGGGTAAGGAAATGTCTTAAATCAATGGTGAGCTCCTTTTTCTGCAGGCAGCTAGAACAAAAACATTTTTGAACATATATAAACTCTTCGTTTTATTGCACAATGAAAAAAAAATCTTTAATGTGACTATAGAAATATTTCTCATGAGAAAATGGAATACTTGGCAGGCATCAAAATATCAGTATCTTGGCATATTTGAAAAGTAGCCAGAGGAACGTATCTCTTTACATTTTTGTCTTTAAATGATATCATGAAACACGCGGCAGATTTTGTTGCCTTACCAATAACCATTTCTTCTTCCTCACCGAAGGTGCCACAGATTTCCTTCTGAGGGTGGCTGGAGGGAGGTGGAGGGGGATGGGCTAAGTGAGTGATGGGAATTAAGGAGGACACTTGTTGGGACGAGCACTGGGTGTTGTATGTAAGTGATGAATCTCTGAATTCTACTCCTGAAGCCACTATTCCACTACATGTTAACTAAGTTGGATTTACATAAAATTAAAAAAAAAATAGATGACAGGACAAAAATTAAATTAAATTAATAAATAAAATGTTTTTCTTCTCGTAGCCCTGGGCCCAAACAAGGAGTCATTTACCCCCCCTAGTCAAGGGAATTTTAGTTGGTAAGTCAATCAGGTGAACTCTGTTTTCCTGGGGAGGGACTGACAGATGGCGCAAATTAGGCAGGTGGAGCTCATAAATATGTTCCTCTTCCTACTTTCCGTATCTGCTGCTGTCTGCACGCCATGGAATGTCAGGAGCCCTGTGAGTAAATACGTCGTATGTCAACACATATAGTCAAAGCAGCTCTTCGCACGGTTTCAAAAGCACTGTAAGGTCACTACCATACAACCAAATGAAGAGTGTGTGCTCCACTCCTATGATGCTTAACCTACACGTTTCAAATAAAGAACCTCGGAGGCAGTAGGGAAAGGACATTTTCCTTTCTACACTCAGGCAGATACGAGGCCAGACCAGACAAGGAGAAAACCTGTCACCATACCCCACTCCCCCCACAGATGGCCTATCTCCTCAAAGATGACATCACTCTTCTGCACTGGACACAGATTCAGCCTCAGAGTCCTTACTAATCTCTCCACCTAATGCCAATCACTAAGTAGTGTCTATTGCCTATTTGCTATCCTGCACCCTGCTAACGCTGGCCAGATGCCGAGAGCGGAGACTCGGGGTTGTAGGACTGTCACATTGGGGTAACCTCTTTAGGGTATCATTTGCACAGCAAATGTCTCCATATCCTTGTGCAAGGCCCTTGAGTGAGACTCTGGCAATAGGGAACCCACCAGACCTTTCAAGTGAATCTCCAGAGCAGCGCTCATAACCCTACAGTCAAACTTACATTGTGCCATGTGTTGACCTAAGAAAGGGCAAACAGTGCCATGGTTAGGAGTACAGCCTCTAGGGGCGCCTGGGTGGCTCAGCGGGTCTGACTTCAGCCCAGGTCATGATCCCCACTGACAGTGCAGAGCCTGCTTGGGATTCTCTCTCTCTCTCCCTCTCTCTCTCCTCCTCCACCAATTCATGCTTTTTTCTCTCTCTCACAATAAATAAATAAACTTAATATTTTTTTTTAAAAGAGTACAGCCTGTTGGATAAAAACACTGTGTTCATATCCCAAATCTGATGCTTAACAGCTCTATTTAATTTACTTCATCTTTAAAATGGAATGATAATATCCTTCTCCTAACATTTTGCTAAGGATTACCTGAATTAATATAAGCAAAGCACTTAGAATAGTGGTTGACAAATAGGTACTATGTATTTGCTATTATATTGTGAAATTTCAATCTTTTATAGAAATTTATAAGTCTACTAAGAGCTTTGCTTTTTTTTTTAAAACTATTTGAGTAAGTTAATAAAGTTTTTAAATCTTAGGCACATCTCCTCTACCTGCTCTTTCCTGTTAACTTCTTAGATTGTTTTCTTAATAGCAAAAAAATAATTTAAAAAATTTTCTTTTTATGAAAAGCATGGGGAGTTTCTGCAATCTAATGGGCTTTGCTACATTGACTCATTATCTTTTCTATAAATGTTTACTAGTCAGGAATTAATTCCATTTCATGATGCTTTAATGTTATTAGTAATCCCCAGTTTTACTGAAATTCTGCATGTCCATATATAACTTACGTGTGTCCCTTCATTCAATAAGTTATTTAGAGCAAGAATCCTACATTAACAGGATACTGTTCTAGGCAATGGATTTGCAGTTCTTAAATTTAGAAAAAAGTAATTTAAATATATGCTGCATGTAACATTTTTAAACGTGTATGGGGAAAGTATAATAAGCCTTTTTAATGTGAAAACAATATTATAAAAAAAAAACTAGGGACGCCTGAATGGCTCAGTCAGTTAAATGTCCAACTTCAGCTCAGGTCATGATCTCGTGGTTAGTGAGTTCAAGCCCTACATTGGGCTCTGCACTGACAGCTCAGAGCCTGGAGCCTGCTTTGGATTCTGTGTCTCCCTCTCCTTCTCTGCCTCTCCCCTGCTCTCACTCTCACTCTCTCCCTCTCTCTCTCTCAAAAATAAACATTAAAATTAAAAAAATATACTTTGCATCAAAAATCACTTCTAAGTTCCTCTTTAGAGCATCACACACAAAAAAGAACTAAAGTTGCAAATCTTAGAAATCACCAGTATTTAACATATTCCATCTTATGTATTAGAATTTCATATAAAGAGTTGCTAATCTGACTTAGTCTAGAACTTAATGTCTCGTGCTTCCACTGACATTTAAAAGAATATTTTAACTTTTTAAATGTTTATTTATCTCTGAGAGGGAGAGAGATCGAGTGTGAGCACTGGAGGGGCAGACAGAGAGGGAGACACAGAATCTGAAGCAGGTTCCAGAGGCTCCGAGCTGTCAGCACAGAGCCCCACATGGGGCTCGAACCCATAAGCCACGAGATCATGACCTGAGCTGAAGTTGGATGCTTAACCAACTGAGGCTCCCAGGCGCCCCTAAAAGAATATTTTAAGGCTGTGAATGAGAAGTATTATTAAGTCTATCTCAAATAATTCTCATGTATATGTAATTATGAAAATATGGTTGTTTATAAATGTTTTAGATAAAATCTTTAAGTGAAAAACATCATATATATTCCAAAATAAGGAGTTCGTACCATGACTGACCTAAGGAGACTTGATTTTTAAAACCCTTAGCCTGAGAGCAACATCTCAAACATCCCTAGAATTAATGGCTCCTTATTGATTGCAAGCCTTTGGTGTTTACAATTAGTCAAAGACAAAGCATTCCTTTCGTCCTCTTCATCACTTCCTGTTCCACTATTTCGGAAATGTGAGAACTGCCCTTCTGTGGCTGTGTGTGCACAGTGCTCTGTGCTTCAGGAGTCATTCTTGACAATGGTTCAGGACTTCCACAGATTGGCGGGGCGAGCGCCTTCGCTCCTCCGGAATCCTGCTCACGCCACGTGCCCTTTCCTCCAAATACATTCAGCGTTTCTCCATTCAGGTTTTAACTTGTGCCCAAAGCAAAAGGCACGTTCACTTACTCCACGTGAAAGCGTAAAAGTTGTACAGGTTGAATAAAAAGTTTACAGCAGAGCTTTATTCCTTGATGTTTCACAAACAGACATATACTGGTTTTGCTGCAACTTCAAAAGATTGAGCAACTGAGTGAAAAGATCTAGAAGTAAGTTGCTGATACTGACGTGACAAGGGCGTGGGTGCATTCTGGGGTGGTGACAACTAGCCGGAGATTGAAACTTCACCCCACTGATTTTTTTCATACTGAACTAGACGCTATAGATGGTGAAAAGCCATTCAAAATACATCTGATCAAATCTCCTTCAATCCTTTCACATAACTTCAAGTTGCTCTTAAGATAAACCCCAAATACAACCTCGAAGATCTCTGCTCCCGTCTGCGTCCACCTCCTCTGTGATGCTGCACAGAGCTTCCCCCCGCCTGCTGCCCTGTGTAGTGCTCCCAACTCGTGCTCCCTCCTTCCCACGAGCAAACCCATCCTGTAGACCTCAGCTCACACTCCACTGTCCCACCGAACCCGGTCCTAGCTGCAGTATAGGAAGATCTCATCACATTAACTCATTATGTACCAACCTCCCTTTTGATCACTTTTCCCCTAATTTTTTCCAGTTTTATTGAAATATAATTGACATACCATGCACTGTATAAGTTAGGGCGTACAGCATAATTATTTGACTTAATAGTTCAGGAAATGATTATGGCAATATGTTCAGTTAACATCCATCATCCATATGGATACCAAAAATGTATTTTTCCTTGTGATGAGAACTTCTGGGATCTATTGTCTCAACAACTTTCCTCTGTATCATACCTCAATGTTTGCTACGGTCGTCACGTTGGTCCCTACGTCCTTAGTATGTATTTGTAACTGGACACTTGTGCCTTTTGACCCCCTTGCTCCAATTCCCCCTCAAACCACCCCAAACTCCAGTAACCACAAATCTGATCCCTTTGGGTTTTTGTTTATTATTCCACATAAAAGTAAGATCATACAGTGTTTATCTATTACTGTCTGTCTTATTTCACTGAGCATGATGTCCTCAGGGTTGATCCATGTAGCTCCCAGTGGCAGGATTTCTTCCCTCTTCATGGCTGAATAATACTCCATTGTGCACATACATATACCACAACTTTTTCACCCTTCCATCTGCTGATGGGCACTTGGATTGTATCCATCTCTTGGCTATTGTAGATAAGCCTGCAGTGAACATACGGGCACAGAATGCTCTTTAACACAGTGTGCTTGCTTCCTTAGGATGTATTCTGAGCAGTGGAACTGCTAGTTCGTAGGGTAGTTCTATTGTTAATTTTTTAGGAATCTTCAAGACTGTTTTCCACAGTGGCTGTACCCATTTACATTCCACCAACAATGCATGGTTCCCTTTTCTTTCTGTCCTCACCAGCATTTGTTGTCTCTTCTTTTAAAATTTTACTAAAGTTTTTATTTCTAGGATAGTGAACTCGCAGTATTATATTAGTTTCAGGTGTACAATGCAGTGAGTCAACAATTCTGTACATTACTCAGGGCTCGTCCTGAGTGTGCTCTTTAATCCCCATCACTAGTTCACCCATCCCTCCCCCCAGCTCCCCACTGGTAGCCAGCAGTTCATTCTCTAGAGTTGGTTTCTCTTTTCTTCCCTTTGTTTCTTAAATTCCACATATGAGTGACAGCACATGGGATCTGTCTTTTACTAAATGAGTTACTTCACTTAGCATTACACTCTCTATGTCCATCCTTGCAAATGGCAAGATTTCATCCTTTTTTATGGCTGAATAAAATTCCATTGTATACACACCACTTCTTTATCCATTCATCTATCACTGGACATTTGGTTTGCTTCCATAGTTGACTATTTTTCTGTATTCTCTGGGTAAATACCCAGTAGTGTGATTACCGGGTTGTACAGGTCTATTTTTAATTGTTTGAGGAAGCTCCACAGTGTTTCCCACAAGGGCTGTACCAGTTTGCACTCCCAACACTAGTGCAAGAAGACTCCTATTTCTCCACATCCTTGCCAACCCTTGCTGTTTCTTGTGCTGTGGATTTTAGCCATTGTGACAGGTGCGAGGTAACATCTTATTGTAGTTTTTTTATTTGTATTTCCCTGATGATGAGAGACATTGAGCATCTTTTCATGTATCTGTTGGCCATCTGGATGTCTTCTTTAGAAAAATGTCTGTTCATGTCTTCTGCCTATTTTTAATTGATTATTTGTTTTGAGGGTGTAGAGTTGTTTGAGTTTGTTACATATTTTGGATATAAACCCCTTATTGGATATGTCATTTACAAATATCTTCTCCCATTCAAACAGGCTGCCTTTTAGTTTTGCTGATTGTTTCCTTTGCTGTGCAGAAGTTTTATTTTGATGTAATGCCAATAGTTCATTTTTGCTCTCATTTCCCTTGCCTCACGAGACCTATCTAAAAAAATGTTGCTACAGCCAATGTCAGATCTTACTGCCTGTGGTCTCACATTTACCCCTTTAATCCATTGTGAGTTTATTCTTTGTGTGCAGCATAAGAAAGTGGTCCAGCTTCTTTCTTTTGCATGTAGCTCTCCAGTTTTCCCAACACCATTTGTTGAAGAGACTGTTTCCCATTGGATATTCTTTCCTACCGTATCAAAGATTAATTGACTGTATAGTTGTGGGTTCATTTCGGGGCTCTATTCTGTTCTATGGATCTATAGGTCTATTTTTGTGCCAGCACCATACTGTTTAGATCACTACAGTTTTGTAATATAGTTTGAAGTCTGGAATTGTTACCCCTCCAGCTCTGCTTTCTTTTTCAAGACTAATATGGCAATTTGGGGTTTTCTGTGGTTCCATATAAATTTTAGGATTTTTTTTTTTTAGTCCTAGTTTTGTGTAAAATGCTGTAAGTATTTTGATAGGGATGGCATTAAATGTGTAGATGGCTCTGGGTGGCATAGACATTTTAACAATACTTGTTCTTCCAATCCATGAACTTGGAATGTCTTTCCATTTCTTTGTGTCATCATCAATTTCTCTCATCCGTGTTTTATCAGAGTATAGGTCTCTCACCTCTTTGGTTAGGTTTATTCCTAGGTGTCTTATGATTTTTAGTACAATTGTAACTAGGACGCGTCTTAATCTCTCTTTCTGCTGCTTCATCATTTGTGTCGAAACGCAACAGATTTCTGCACACTGCTTCTGTACCCTGCACCTTTACCGAGTTCCTTTATCCATTCCAGGAGATTTTCAGTGGAGTCCTTCATGTAATCAGTAAATAGGAAATGTTTTACTTCTTCCTTACTAATCTGGATGCCTTATATTCCTTTTTCTTCTCTGACTGCTGTGGCTAGGACTCCCAGTGCTATGTCGGATAAAAGTGGTGAGAGTGGACATCTTTGTCTTGGCCCTGACCTTACGGGAAATAGTTTTTCACCACTGAGTATGATGTTAGCTATGAGTTTATATATGACCTTTATTATTTTGAGGGATGTTCCCTCTAAATCTACTTTGTTGAGGGCTTTTGTCACAAATGGATGTTGTACTTTGTCAAATGTTTTTTTTTTTTCTGCACCTACTGAGATGTTCACGTTTTGTTTTGTTTTTTTTGGTCCATTCTCTGTAGGATAATGATTGATTTGCAAATATTGCATCACCCTTGCATCCCACTCGATGGTAATGAATGATTGTTTATGTGTTGTTGGATTTGGTTTGCTAATATTTTGTTGAGGATTTTTGCATTTGTGCTCATCAGAGATATTGGCCTTTAGTTCATTTTTGTCATGTCTCTATCTGGCTTTGGTATCAGAGTAATGTAGGCCTTGTAAAATGAATTTGGAAATTTTCCCTCCTCTTCCATTTTTTCGGAATAGTTTTAGAATAACAAGTATTAACTCTTCTTTAAATGTCTGGTAAAATTTACCATTTGGCCCTGAACTTTTCTTTGTTGGGAGATTTTTGATTTGAGATTAAATTTCATTGCTAAAAACTGGTCTGCTCAAATTTTTTATTTAAATGTTTGTTTTATTTAGAGAGAGACAGACAGAGAGAGGGCAGGAGAGAGGCAGGCAGTGAGGGAGAGAGAGAATCCCAAGCAGAGGCTTTCACAAACCATGACCTGAGCTGGAATCGAAAGTCAGATGCATAACTGACTGAGCCACCCAGTCATCCCAGTCTGTTTCTATTTCTTCCTGGTTTAATTTTGCAAAATTATATGTTTCTACAAACTTATCCATTTCTTCTATGTTTTCCAATTTGTTGGCCTGTATGTTTTTAAAATAACATTCTCTTATAATCCTTTTTATTTCTGTGGAATCAGTTATTTTTCCTCTTTCATTTCTGAGTTTGTTTTTTGAGTCCTCTCTCTCTTTTCTTTGATAAATCTGGGTAAAGATTTATCAATCTTGTTGATCTTTTCAAAGAACCAGCTCCTGATTTCATTGATCCATTCCACTGGGATTTTTTGTGTTGTTTGTATTGTTTTAGTTTTGTTTATTTCTGCTCTAATCTCTGTTATTCCCTTCCTCCTTCTACTGCTTTGGAGGTTTGTTTGTTCTTCTTCTAGCTCCTTCAGGTGTGAGGTTAGGTTGATTATCTGATACTTTTTTTGCTTCTTGAGGTAGGTCTGTACTGCTATAAACTTCCCTATTAGAACCACTTTTGTTGCATCCCAAAGATTTTGAACCAATCTCTTATCTTTTTTGATGCTAGCCCTTCTAGCAAGAGCTGACCACCTTACTGTTGTTTGGATTTTCACTTCCCTAACTGGTGATGTTGACTATCTTTTCATGCACCTGTGGGCCAGTCCTATATGTTCTTTGGAAAAATGTCTGTTTGTGTCCTTTGCCCAGATTTAATTGGATTATTTGTTTTATGTTTTGGGTGTTGTTTTGTTTTTTTATTTTGCTTGTTTTGCTATTGAGTTACATGAGTTCCTTATATATTCTGGATATTAACCCCTTATCACATAGATGGTTTTACCATCTCATACATTGTCTTTTCTCTGTGGATTTTTCCTTTTGATGCAAAAGCTTTTTAGTTTGATGTAGTCCCACTTATTTATGTTTGCTTTCGTTGCCATCCTTTAGGTGTCCTATCCGAATATTGTTGTCAAGACCCATGTCAAGGAGCTTTTTTCCTATGTTTTCTTCAAGAAGTTTTACGGTTTTAGGTCTTACATTTAAATCTTTGACCATTTTGAGTTAATTGCTGTGAATGGTGTAAGACAGAGGTCGAGTTTCATTCCTTCCTAAGTGAATGTCCAATTTTCCCAGCACCATTTAACAAAGAGACTGTCTTTTCTGCATTGAGTAAAACTGACTCCATTGTCAAATATTAGTTGACCTTATGTTTATTTATTTCTGGGCTTTTTCTGTTCCATTGGCATATTTGTATGTTTGTCTTTTTTTTTTTTTTTCAAATGCCAGTATCATACGGTTTTGCTTAATAAATCGTGAAATCAGAGAATGTAATTCCTCCTGATTCATTCTTCTTTCTCAGGATTGCTTTGGCTCTTCAGTCCTTTGTAGTTCCATATAAATTTGAGGTTTGTTTCTACTGCTTCCGTGAAAACATGCCATTGGAGTATTGATTGATGGGAGTTGCACTGAATCTATAGATGGCTTTTGGCAGCATTGACATTTTAACAATATTAATTTTTCCAACGTATAAATGCAGGACGCCTCTCCATTTACTTATGCCTTCTTCAATTTCTTTCACCAATGCCTTGTAGTTTTCAAACCAGAGCTTTCACCTCCTTGAGCAAATGTATTGCTAAGTGTTTTATTATTTTTGACACTACTATAAAAGACATTACTGTCTTTCTTTTTTAATTTGTTGTATATAGAAACAGTACTGATTTTTGTCTATTAATTTTGTCCTGTAACTTTACTGAATTCATTGATAAGATACAACTATTTTTTGGTGGAGGTCTTCAGGATCTTCCATACATAAATTTATGTCATCTGCAAATAGAGACATTTTACTTCTTCCTTCCTTTTTCTTGCTGGACTCCTCAGGCTGGGACTTCTAGTACCATATTAGAAGTGGAAAGAGTGGACAACCTTGTCTTGTTCCTGATCTTAGAGAAAAAGCTTTCAACCTTAGCATGTTATATAACTTACTTAGGGTGGAGGAAATAGGTGAAGTGGCCAAAAGTTACAAACTTCAGATTATAAAACAAGTACTGAGGGTGTAATGTACAACATGATGACTGTAGTTAACACTGTTGATGGTATACTTGCAAGTCACTAAAAGAAAAATCATAAACTTTTAATTTTTTGCCCCCTTTGGAAACGGTAAGTTCCATTACAAATGAATTCATGTCCAATGCTTAGCAAATGCTAAATACATAGTAGATAATCGGTAAATTTTAGTAAAATGAATGACTTTTAAACCAAAAGTAAGAACCCTGGGACAGAAATTGAGCTGTGTATTTTTCCAGTCCCCATTTCAGCCATCAATTTCCTAACAATCTTAATGACCAGTGATAACATACTAATGAAGAAAGAAGTAAAATGCAGAAAAAAGCCAATAAGGGACTGGCAAAAATAGATGGTTTGTTCTCACTTGCAGTGGAAAACTAACCAGACAAGCAGAGGATAACTGGTTTAAACTGAATTAGAATTACTGAAACCTGGGGAAAAAACCTTCCTTATGAGAAACACTCCAGAAGTTCCTTTTAATGTTTACTTTATTTCTTTTTTATTAAAAAAGCGACATATATAAGAATATAAACTTACCTATAAATCCCCCAAATCCAGAAACAACCACAATGAGACATATTTAACTACCTCTTCAGCTACACGATTATATATGTGATTATCTATCGCTTTGTAAAAAATGGCAATATATCCTGTTCTGCAACTCACCTTATTTCAGTGAAGCCATCAGATAAAACATTTCCAAAATTTAGGGGGTATTTTTCCACTTTTCCTATTACACTCAATACAGAATATGAATAACCAGTTAAAACGAGAGTAGAAAAGACAAAAAAAAATTTTAACACTACCTTCTCCCACTCTTAAAATATGAAAAGTATTTTCAAGATGTGAAATCTGTAGAACTATTCTGCAGTATACCAAAACTGCCAGCACAACAAAACAAACAAAAAAATCTGAAAACTGAGAAAAAGGTAAGGGCGCAGGGGTGATTGAGCATACTCATCTTAACCAAACTGCTATTTACACTGACCCGTTGTGTTAGCTCCTGGCTTTCAACCAGTCTACTGCCTTCTATCATATTGCTTCTACCCAGAATCTCCTGTGCCAACCTTCCACCCGAGGCTGTCCCAGAGGTAAGCCACAGCAAGCCCCACAGCTCAGCCACTGAATCTGCCGCCCTCCCCCAGCCAACACCAGCGCCATATTTGTTCCTGCGCAGGCCCTCCATGCCCAGGACAGTGGTTCTCAAATGTTAACTTGCACTACAATTACCTGAGAGGGCTTATCAAAACACAGATTTTAGACCCCACTGGAGGGGTTTCTGATTCAGGGGGTCTTGAGTCAGAGGAGGCCTATAATATTTCTAACTGGTTCCCAAGTGAGGTCCACGATGGTGTGGGAATCACACTGGAGAACCAGTGGCCTAGATGAACAACCAATTTCTACAAAGAGCCTCCTCTGTCTTCCTACCCTTCCTGCCCTCCGTTCTCCCAGCACCATGCTGGACACCCACGCCACACCGCGCAGCACTGACTACACAGCATGGGTTGCTGTGCTCTCACAGTTTTTTCTTTCCACACCGGAAGTGTATGTCCCTCAAGGACAGTAAACACAAGAAATATGGCTCCCGTGACTCACAAGGACCCCAGGACACAGCAAACAGACGTATCTGCTTAATACACAGGCCCTGTTGGACTAGCCAGAAGCAGATGACATGAATCTTAAAATCTCAAGCAAATATATTTCTACTAAAAATTTGTTTGCTAGACATTAGGCTAGATGTTTTCAAATATACATGCCAACAAATCATGAGATAATCTTATTCTTTGATTATGGGTTTATTATCTGTCTGCTTCCGTCAGAATAGTGACCTTCTAGAGAGCAAGTTTATAGTCCTTCTTCTCTAATTATATTCCCATAGTAGGTACTCAAAATTTTAGTTATTTGTTTGTTTGAAAGAAAGAGAGTGCAAGCAGGAGAGAGGGGAAGAGGGAAAGGAAGACACAGAATCCCAAGCAGGCTCCACGCAACATCATGACCTGAGCTGATATCAAGAGGCAGACACTTAATCAACTGAGCCACCAGGAGCCCCTCAAGAAATACTTGTCAACTGGCATACTGAATTCCTAGCTACAGAAATGAGTAGTATCTGGTCACGTTCCAGCTACAACTTCGCCACTCAATTGGATGCTTGTAGACATTATTACTGAATCTTTAATCAAATAATCTAAATCATCGTTAAACCTTTAGGAAGCGTTTAAAAAGTAGATTTTAAAAATGAGAAATGATTTCACTACACATCTCTCACAAGTTTTCATTTTAGTTTTTAAAATCCATGTTAAGTAAACCATAAATTTAAATGCTAAAATAAAGTATTAAATAGATGCAATGATTTTAATTAAACATCCATTTCTATTACACAGACCATCAGAAAATACAAATTTTATGAAAAGAAACACCAATGAAAGAAAACAAAGTAGTCTCAAAAATCCACTAGCTCATAACATTTTCATTCATCAAAATCACTTATAAACAAAATAGTTAATTAGGAAATGCAGTAACGATGTTGAATGTACAAATAATGGCTACCACTGCTAGGGACTTCACAGGTATTACAAAATCTGCTTCAGAAATTAATCTAGCTTATAACAAAGCTACTAAAATTATTCGGATTAGTTTCATAATCACTAATGTTATTTGTGATGATCTGAATTAATATTGAAAATGATCAAAATCCCAATCAACTTGATTAGGTTGCTACATAGACCAAACACTCTCAAAAAGAATAAATTAAAGATACACCCTTGCAGTAATACGAACAATTAACAGAATTAATGGAATACATCAAGTAACTCTTTGCAAATGAACTGTATCCCCCTTCTAGTAACTAGATTGTGAACTTATGATTATTTATAATGCAAATCAAGGCATTCAACACATTTTGTTTCCACTCCAAAAAAAAAGAGACACAAAATTTCTATGTGAAAATGTAATTTACATAACTGACACAAAGTCAGTTTCTTTTCAAGGAAAAGAAAGTGCCCAAAATGATGTTCCAAGTAAACCATTTCTATGATGTGGTGGGTTTTTCCTTATTCATGATATGTACTAATAATTAACACATAATTTATCAGTGTCCTGGTTACTAAAACCTTCTAACAGTGCACGCTTTGGCAAGCTAATTCATGCCCAATTAACTGAATATCCCACTACATTATAAATACTCGCACAGAAACCATCTGTTATATGCTAAGCAGGACAAATGCTATTTAATCTGCATTTCAGGCTGCATAGAGTAGGTTTAGGGCACATGATTTAAATCTCACTAATTCTAGGTATGAAACATTTAGTAGTTTTATTTGAATGAAAATTGTCCCATCCTGGGGCGCCTGGGTGGCTTAGTCGGTTAAGCGTCCGACTTTCGCTTAGGTCATGATCTCGCGGTTCGCGGGTTCGAGCCCCGCGTCGGGCTCTGTGCTGACTGCCAGCTCGGAGCCTGGAGCCTATTTCAGAGTCTGTGTCTCCCTCTCTCTCTGACCCTCCCCTGCTCATGCTGTCTCTCTCTCTCCTAGAAATAAATAAAAATATATTTAAAAAAAAAAAAGAAAAGAAAATTGTCCCATCCTGAGAATCATGGAGAGGGGGAAAATATGTACTAACTACATTCTTTGAGTATAAAGAGAAACCATTCATGTATTTGTTGAAAATATGTAAGGCAGCTGACAGCACCAATGTTAATTACTGGACATTTATAGGTACACCAATAGTGATATGGTCTGCTATTTAATATTTTAGACATATAAACATAGTAATAGTAGAAATTCTTAGACATATTAGATGACACTGCTGCTTATAATTCTTAAATGACTTGGGTCCGATCAATCACCCTCTTGAATACCAAACAGCTTACCTTTAGAAGATGAATATCACAGTTATGCTTTGTGGATTTTAAACAAAGTCCATGTATTTTAAATATTATTCTAATATCAGGAGATGCCAAATATAATCACACTGACTTTCAATGTTCTCCCTCCTCATGCACCCCCATCTGATGCCACCGACACTGTCAACTAATAGTTTTTTACAGTGGCGCCTGGGTGGCTCAGTCGGTTGAGCGTCCGACTTCAGCTCAGGTCATGATCTCATGGTTCGTGGGTTCGAGCCCCGTGTCAGGCTCTGTGCTGACAGCTAGCTCAGAGCCTGGAGACTTCAATTTCTGTGTCTCCCTCTCTCTCTGACCCTCCCCTGCTTACGCTGTCTCTATCTCTCTCTCAAAAACAAATTTAAAAAAATTAAAAAATAAAAAAACTTTTTTACATTAGAAGCCAAAAGGGGACATTGCTGACAGTGCAGGTAATTCGCGATTCTTCCTGAGCATAAGTGAAACACTGAAATGGCATTAGGGATGTAGAACTGTGTTCTATCTTAGAATGTTCCCACCAGAAATGCAAAGGATTGGATCTTCATCATATCCTAACGTTGATGTGTTAATTTGATATTTATACCTTGATACTTGTGTAGATGTTCAATAGCTTAGTAATCTGCGTCTTGATGAGTACCAGCGGGGCCTGTCAAATTTACCTTACATAAAAATTAACATAAAATATGAAATGTAGTAAAATAATTCAATTCATGACCTCGGTAACTTTTTTTCTTCCTGAAGTTTTTCCCAAATGTTAGTATGGCTGTGAGTGGGTACAGTCCCCAATATCTTCAGGGAATATTTATCTATTCTCTAAATGAGAACCTAAAGTTATAAAAGGAATAAACGCTACCTCCAATTCCCAACATCACTTGAAAATCAACTGCTTGGAATTTGGGGTCAGAGGTCCCAAAATTCACCTTCAAAAGGCAATTTGCCTCACAACTACGGATAGAACTTTGTGCATTTAAAATGCAAACGTTATAAAAGCAATTAGATTAAACTGAGAACAGTAATAGTAAAGACCGACTTTGGAAATGCCAATCTGTGAAGACACGTGGGGGTCACCTTTCCCAAGTCCCCTTCCCTGCCGACACAAAGCAGAGTGCTTCACTGTGGTGCGGGCCCCTCCGCAGCCCACTCTGGCTCAGAGCCTCCACGCCTGAGCTCTGCTCAGCCTCAGTCCCGCGAACTGGAACGAGACAGAAACTTACTCCTCTCTTCTGTCTGACTGTGAACTCCCCAGAAACTTCATCATCTAGCACAACAGCGCGTCACCATAGTTTGCTGACTACGCAAAAAGACAACGTACGGGGAGGGACAAATATACGTTATACAATCCCTTCCCTCAAGAAGTTTCTAAATGAGTAAGGGAGACAACAAGGGCGTAAAAGTGGCTCTGGTATGTGGCGCAATCCTGACAGAGGTTCCCTTGGAGGTTGACGAACAACCGACCTCGTTGACTTAGTCATTCACTCACAATGTTCAGAGAGCCCCTCCCCGAGGCATGGGGTGCTGCTGACAAGGGATACAAACATAACTATAAATCCCATGGCCAGAGCCCTCCAGCGACTCAGTTACTGTCCCTGGATCCCTGAGAACCAGCTGCTAGGCCTCTGGCGACCTGTCATCTGTCACCCTCCTTTGGGGCACCCTCAGAACCCACCCAGTGAACGTGGCCACGTGCCCCTCACTCACTGTCGGCAGATGTGAAAGGTCAACACACGTGAAACCCCCTGGAAATCACACCTGCTCTGGTCACACAGCCCTGATGCATCGTGAGCTCTGCCACAGCGTGACTGAAATTGGCCACACGTCCTCTCTCTCTTCGGCATTAAGCCTCTGAGCACTGAACGAGTAGTGCTCAATAAAACACTACGTGAAGGAGGAGACACGAGCGTTTTGGACAGTGTGATGTCACCAAGGAAAACACCTGCCAGCAGCATGAATGCTGGACGTTTTAAGAGCAAACACCCTTCTGTAATGTAAATAATCACCCTGTTATTCATTCATTTGCTGAAATCTGAATTTTCGTAGATGATCTTTCCCTAAATGGAGTACCTTTACGTGGTTTCCCTATAGTGCAGAGCACTTCCACACGAGGCCACCTTGTCCGTGGATGAAAATAAATATTTACTGAGTACTTGTCGTGCATAAAGCACGGTTTTCCTTAGTTCATTTTCTCTTACTAAACCGACACAAAGTGATACAATCTGGATAGGCCTGTCTCTCTCCCATTTTCAACAATATTCTCCCAGAACTTCTGTCTGTCACACTTTCTGTCCCTGGGTCTGACGTGGAAACGGAAACACTCCCCAAAAACCCTCTCCACAAAAATGTCCTTTCTCAAAGCATTTTCAGTGAAGCCATTTGGAAGGAGAAGGCCTCACTGAGAACACAGAATTTCAAAAAACAGTAAGGGAGCGATGGAGAACAGACACATGGTTCGGCCACTACATTAACGTAGAATCACACAAGGGGACAAAGTGTGTCCACGGAAACTGGGTGGGGCTTTCTTCAAGCCACTCCCACAAGATGAGCCTACACCTCCGTTTACAAGGTCTGCAAAGGCTGTGTCCCGAGATACCTTCTCGGGATAAAGTCCCTGGAGGAAGGGGTGGAAGGGGCCCAGCAGACCACAGCGGACAATTAAAGTTTCCTTTGCAGTGTTTGCACTGTAAGCGGGGTGCAGCCTGTCTGCAGGGGCCCCACCGCCAGAGGGAAGCCCCAACCTCATCCAGCTTCTTTTTCTTCTTGATCCCAGGCCTCATCAGGGTCACCAGCAAGATCACCTCCACTTCAGGTACAAGTGAGCATTGCTTCAGCTACACCTGCTATTCCTAATAAGCCTTTACCTCGAGTGTGTGTGTTCAACAGTTTAAAGTATTATTTGATTAACTAACATAGAAAACAGATTTGAAACACAAGGAATGGCATATTCAGATATTTATAAAAATCTATGAGATGTTTAACAATATCATGGTAATGCTAAGACACGATGCAAAATTTTTCATTCTCTAAAACCTATACTCAATTTCCCATCTCACAAACATCACTTACTCTTGCACTATGTTATTATCCATCATTATATAGCAAGTTGATAAAATCCGCATCTTTATTTATATGATGTGCCTTAAGCACAACTCAGTCTTTCGAAGCATCAAACATCTCAGACTTTCCAAACGCCGGAGGTGTGTCATAGCTGAGATACGCCCTGTCAAGCTTTGTCCTCAGTGTTAAATGCTGTGGTTGTTTCGAAAAAAATGCTGTTTGTTTCTGCAATCTATTTCTATTTCTCTCTCCCTCTCAATCCACACACACACACACACACACACACACACACACGCACATACTCACATATGTGTAGTTTAAAATCTAATTTTTGTTTCAATGTCAAAAGCACTCTTTTGTAAAGGTTTCTCTTTATTATAGAAATTCCATAAGAAAATCATAGAAACTTTTAAAATTAGAGGAAAATCAGCCCAAGGAGCCTATCAGGGCCACAGTCATAACAGCATAACTTCTTAATAGCAATTATTTGTAAGCTTTACTCATGGCAGTTTGTTATACTAAATACATTTCCAGAAAAACAGCATATATTTGTTTTTTACATAAAAGTTCTTCATAGAGTTAAAATCATATGTCACATAAATTTCTACTGTAAGAAGAACATTCACAGAAACAAGAAGTCACATTTGGCCAAATATACATTCATTTAAAACTACACTACGATATTCAGACCCAGTGTATTAACACATATGCAATGTAAGGGGAAACTTATTTCACTTCACCTCCCTTTTGAGTCCACATCCCTTTTGTCATAACAGCATCTTAAGTTCATGAATGTGAACAAAATGTCTAATGCAAAGTCAAGAGTTCTCTTCCTACTGTGTACGTACAAAAATTATTTAATGATTTCTTTCTGCAAAAAGTAATATTTTTGAAATATAAAGCACATTTGTATAATCATTAATAATCACTAAATGAAATCAAGCCTAATGCTAACTTCTGCATTTTTCAGCATGTCCTATCCAAGTAAACTTTCACAAGTACTTTGCCAAGTTTTTGTAGCCAAGGATCTTAGTGTATTTACTTCCTCTCATTCTAACTTATTTTATCTTTTAAACAGAGTAAAACTTTGACAGAATTAAAATGCTAATTTTGTCTACTTTATATTTTCTAGCGTGTATTAAATACCCATATTTTTTTTCTCAATATAAACTAGAAAATAATCCCCATTGAATCCGAATGAGACCTTACCTTCTGATTTGTTGTTTTTCCTCTTCAGCCATTTTTCTACGGTCTCTGCACTAACACTTTCAGATACAAACTCATCTAATACCTGGGGGTGAAGGGAAAGATATGCCTTCACTTTTTCATCTGTCAGACCTGTAAAAGAATTAAAAAGAATAAAATTAACCTATATGACACCTTTGTAAGCATCGAAAATATAGAAAAATTACACATTATGCTAAGACTGATTTAAAATATAAAGAGTATAAAGATGTACACACATACAGTGAAATATTATTCATCCATGAAGAGGACTTAAGTCCTGTTACACGTTACAACTTGGGGGAAATCTCGAAAATAATACGGTAAATAAAAAAAACCCCAAACACAAGGATAAAGGATAAATATTCTATGATTCCACTTATATGGCCTACCTAGAATAGGCAAATTCATAGAGACAAAGTAGATTAGGAGTTACCAGGGGCTGAGGGAGGGAAGAATGGGAAATTATTACCTAATAGGTACAGAATTCCGTTTCCAGTGAAGGCAAAGTTTTAGAAGTAGACAGAGGTGAAGGTCACAGTACATACTGGGAGTATAATTAATGCCACTGAATTATATACTTTAAATGGTAAAAATGGCAAATTTAGGTTATGTCTATTTTGCCACTAATTAAAAAAAACGTTAAAAAAGACAAAAGTTAGTAACTTTAGCAACTTTAAAGTTTAAAGTTTAGTGGGGCGCCTGGGGGGCTCAGTCAGTTAAGCGTCTGCCTTCAGTTCAGGTCAGGTCATGATCTCAAGGTTGGTGAGTTTGAGCCCCACGTCAGGCTTGTGCTGACAGCTCAGGGCCTGGAGCCTGTTTCAGAGTCTGCGTCTCCCTCTCTCTCTGCCCCTCCCCCACTTGCGCTCTGTCTCTCTCAAAACAATAAACATTAAAAAAAAGTTTTAAGCTACAGACTATACACAATGTTACACAGCTGCTTTCCAAGAGCGTGTTTCAGTGTGTACTTGGGCCAGGGCTGTACCCCCATGCTGTGCAGGTAAGGCTCACCAAGTACTCACATCTTTCTGTAAAGAGTAACCATTGCTTTAATAATCAAGGTGAGCGAGACTCTAGGAGGGGAAGCGAACAGGAGAATATCATTTAGGTGCTAAAAACGTGTTTACTGCATAAATCCGTATCCTTCATTGTTTACGGCACAAAAGACTCCTTTTTCTCAGGGGCACGGAATCCAACAGTATTAACAGTAATCGGCTCAGGATAACAATTGTTCACTGCTATTCCAGGTATGTGGTCAGTGTCACTGAAATAATTTCGGTCTAATAACCACAACTTTTGAATATACGTAGGATTTTCAGACAAAGTGCTTCTATATATTTTCATGCTGAAAATACAAAACTGTATGTTGTGAGATTGGTGCTTCGGGTTGGTACGCCATTCATTAAACAACTCCAAATCACAAACAGGCTATCAGTAATTATCAACCTGTGATGGAAATTATCTTCTACTACTGTGTCCCCTCTGTGAATCAGTCAGTAATTACCATCCTTAGGGACAATCTGGTAAAAAAGGAAACAGAAAACTGCACTTTCTGTGGCAGAAAAGAAGAAAAGGAAGCATATCGTTATGACCCCTGGGAATAAGCTGCATGTTCCCTCCACCAGACCAGCCACGGAATTAACATGTGCTAATTATTTCTGCCGGGGACTGAAGTCACAAGCGCTACGATGCTTCAAAGAATGGTGGAATCGAGAAGGCAAATAATTTTTTCAATGAATTCACTACTACAACAGTCAATTTATACTACAGACAGACGGATAGCTACGGATACATAATTACACAGTTGTACTAGATAAAAGAAAACGAAGACTGAGTCTGATGGTGGGGCAAAAGAGCCCCAGCGATGTAAAATTCAATTTGAGAAGTTCTACAAGGCGCTGAAGATAAGAGACTCAATAAAGTAAGACAGAGCTCTCCTGACAGAGTAAATCACAGTCCCCAGGTACGAAAGGTGTAGACGTTGAAGTAAACTGACAGCTGACTTGACCTTGAAGACAGTGACAATGCAGACTGCTCACTCTCTTCAACAATGTCCCTCGGTCCTTCACAGCGGTTCATGTTTGACGCTTGATTCCTTCTTAAAACGTCAACACTTTTGTGACACACCCGTACTGTTCTTACCCCAACTTCCACCTGCTCCTTACTCTGCTTTCTCTTCAATAATCTATGATGATGACAGCAAAATCTGAATCAGGAACCGTAATGTCTCTTCCATCTCCAGTCCCTCGATATTCTTCCACCGTGACTCAAAACGAAGTGAGTCACCTCCGCCCCCTTCTTCCCAAAGGGGCTTCCACTCTCAGCTTTCCTCTTTCTGCAGCCAGTGCTCCCCTCCATCCCCGAGACACTGGCCGGAAATGTGGACTCACAACTGACTCCTCCTGGCCGTCTCAGCTCCCCTTAGTGCACCACCACACCAGCCCTGCTTGTCAGCGTACGCATCAGATTAAAGGACTCGTGTCAAAAATATACAAAGAACACTGACAACTCAACAAGAAAACAAACAACCCAATTAAAAGTGGGTCAAAGATTGAACAGACATTTCATCAGAAAAGATACAGATATGATAAGTAAGCATATGAAATGTTGCCCCTGTCATTAGCGAACTGAAGTTATAAACGAGATCCCACTATACACCTGTTAGAATGGCAAACATTTAAAAATGGACTGTCGAGTTTCACAAGCATATGGAGCCGTAAAATTTCTCACTCGCTCTGGTGAGAATGCAAAATGGCAATCACTTTGGAAGACTGGCATCTTCTTTTTTTTTTTTAAATTTTTTAATGTTTTATTTATTTCTGAGAGAGAGAGACACAGCGTGAACAGGGCAGGGGCAGAGAGAGAGGGAGACACAAAATCTGAAACAGGCTCCAGGCTCTGAGCTGTCAGCATAGAGCCCGGTGCGGGGCTCGAACCCACGAACCGTGAGATCATGACCTGAGCCGAAGTCGGACGCTTAACTGACTGAGCCACCCAGACGCCCCAAGACTGGCAGCTTCTGAAAAAGCTAAACATAACCTCAGTGTATGACCTAGCACCCACACTACTAAGTATTTACCCAGCTGACCTGGACACTGACATCCCCACAGAACCTGCCTGTGACTGCAGACAGCCGGTTCACAAGTCACCATCCCGAACTGAAGGCACCAAGACTGTCCCGCAACAGGCAGTGGACACACTTCTGTGAGGTATCCGCACAAATATCATTTAGCAAAAGAGAAACGTGCCACTGAGCCATGAAAAAATATGGATCAGGCTTCAATGCACAATGCTAAGTGCAAAAGGCTAGTACGAAAAGGCTGCGTGTTGTGTAATTGCAATTATACAACATTCTGGAAAAGGCAGGACAGAATAAAAAGACCCACGGCTGCCAGGTGCCCTGGGGGTGTGGGGGAGGGGAGAAAGACAGACTGGGTGAAGTGCGGGGCACCCTGAGGGCGATAAAACTCTCCCACATAATACTATGACGGCGAAGAAGTGACCTGATATATTTGTCAAAACTCAGAGATGTAGTAAAATTTTAAGAAAACGTTTAGAAAAGTCCGGCTCTCCCGGAATGGAAGGCAGCATACAGCCACAGAATCTTAATGCATTACAACTGTACGAAACCACCTCAACAAAGGAGGTGGGCGGGGAGGTGCTGACCTAAGTAACTTCAGAAATGAGTCGAGTCTGTAGGACTAAAAGCAAAAGAAACCCCACGGAATCAATGTACTCGAGCGGACAGAGTTGTCCCACAGAGGCAGAATTTAACATCCTCACACCACGACTCACGTATCCTGGAACTCAACAACTAAAGAAGTGGGTGGCGGAAATGAGGCTTCTCAGTGGTAGAGCAGGATGTAACAGATAAGCAAGAGGAGGAGTCTAGAATGATCTACAGGGTAACTAAGGGACGAGTTTGACACGTCAGTATGAACTCCCATTTAGCCTAATACAGATAGAGATGGTGACGCATTCAAATCCTGGTAGAGAAACTCTATATATACTCAGGTCAGTATACACACACCCATTTCCTTGTTAGGTCAGCTGAGAGAGCCTGGACGCAACAATACACTGGGACCACCAAGCACACGTAGCACCCGGATCTGCGTTTCTAACACCACTCCCCACTAAAAGGAACCACAGCTCCTTGGAGAAACGGCGGAGTCTACGGTAAGTACTCATAACACGTAAGATGAACTTGGAGCATCCTGTAGTAACATGAAGTAAGGAGGTGCTAAGTGTGTACACAGAAAAGACGACGGGACAGGTCAAGGATATGAAAGCCGATTGAAAGAGCTCCCAATTATTAAACCATGGAACCATCTGAGTAACACAATAAAGCCCTGGAGTAGAATCCAAAGAGTACAATAATACCCACTCTACAGTCTGAATGTTTGTGTCCCATCCTCCCAAACTCACAGGTTAAAATCCGAACTCCCAAAGGCGATGGCGTTCCCTGGGAAATGCTGAAGCCCTGATGGTGGAACCCTTATGAATGAGACTAGTGCTTTCTAGGAGGCTCCGGAGATCCCTAGACTCCGCCATGTGCAGATTCACCAAGTCAGTGACCTAAAAGAAGGCCCTCACCCAACCAAGCAGGTGCCTGACCTTAACTTCCAGACTCAGAACTGTGAGAAATAAATTTCTGTTGTTTATAAGCCACCCAGCGTGTGGTACTGTAGCAGCCTGAATGGACTAAGACAGTCCGAGGGTCCATACTGATATAAACAAATGACCAAATAAATAAACAGAGGGGAACAAATATCCCGTTCAGAAGAATTACAAAGAATTCCAAAATGTAGACATGCTGCCCTCTCCTGCAGAAGGCAGAGGATAACCCCCCAGTCCTTGATTCTTATTTTGTATAAATAACTCAAACTAAATTTTTTTAAATTTATTTATTTATTCTTTGTTTTATTTTTTTATTTTTATTTTTTTTTACAAATAGTTTATTGTCAAACTAAATTTTTAAAGATCAGTTGAGTCATAAATGAGTTACGATGTCTAAGTAAACTTCTAGACTAAAAAAACGAATCAAATCCTATATTTAACTACGGAGAAGGAACGAGATGCCAAATATACCATTTTGGTTGTAAATTCCACTTAGAATTCCAGAGTATCACATAGCTTTATCTCTCAAATGTCTCAAAAGATCTGAATATAATTTTATTCCCAAATTAACATTCACAGTTCATGAAAATACCTACCTCCTTCAACCCAAGAACGGCAGCAGGAGGCATTATGAACTGGTAATTAAAAGTGCGGGCAGAGGTTAGTTTCCTCTCACCTCACCTCCTGACCGGGGCACAAACCTGAGCAGAGCCCCTCATCTCTCTCAGCCTGGCTTCCTGTCTGTCCGGGAATGAGATTTAAAGGGGGATGGGAATAATAACAGAATCTATCTCATGGGGTCATTATACTAACTCAAGAACATAATCAATTCATAGACAGCGCTTTTGCCTGGTACGTTCCATAACAGTACCGAAATGTCATTTTTTACCTGCATGAAGCCAATGCTAGCATCTGTCTAGGGACTCAAATCACAGGTTTGTAACATTTCATTGCTTTACCATTAAAACTCCAAACTTTCTAAAACTTCCATGTTTTAAAATATTTTAAGTAATCTCTACACCCAACATGGGGCTTGAACCCATACCCTGATTTCAAGAGTTGCATGCTCCACAACTGGGCCAGTCAGGTGCCCCTAAAATTTCCATTTTTATTTTAGCATTTGAAGTATGCTCAAGGTCCGTAGCCATCAAAAGCAACCTCCCTCACTTTTTTTCCTAATATGTTATCCACCTTTTACTTCCTACTAACATCCAATTTTGCAAAGACCCTCTGGGCCAATATAGAACCAACCCAGAACGAGATACCGAAATCACAAGTCTCCACACTCTTGGAAAATGGTACATGTATGGACGTTTTATTTTGTTTCTGACTTCGGTTTGATGTTTCCATAGCTTCCCATGGCCTGTACATTTTGTTTATATCAAAATGTGAATGAAAAAAAAAGACTTAGCAGGTTTTTGGTTTGTTTGTTTTTGAGAATAAACCCAACGAAAGCGATAAAGTCAGACCAGTCTGTCTTTAGCACACACTAGCATCCAAGGATTAAAAAGTTGCCACCAATACTCCATACAAGGAATCATACAGACTATAAGGTGGCATGTAATTTTGAAACAATATATATAAAAAATACTTCTTGGAGCACCTGGGTGGCTCAGTCGCGGACTCTTGATTTTAGCTCAGATCATGATCTCAAGTTTGTAAGATCAAGCTCCAAGCCAGGCTCTGCACTGACAGTGTGGAGCCTGCCGGGGATTAAGAAACATTTTTAAAAAATACTTATTTCTACTAATAAGCTTCATTCTCTCATCTGTGTAACATTTATTTATTTCATTTTTCCTCACGTGCCAAGGACACTGAGGAGCAGGGGGCTGGGTCAAAGTCGCAGATGAGAGGAGGGAAGCACAAAGATACTGACAGACTGAATGCGCACGCGGAGTTGGAGACAGTTGGATGAATTTCATTATTTCCATAATGCCCACCAAAAATGCCACGAAGGATCACAACCTAAATGAAACCAACGCAAAAGCAGCAGAATGGTACATGTAATGGTTAGACGCAGCACTGAACCTGAAGGCATGTAACACACAAAGCTAAAGACTGGTAAGTAGTTTTGTAACGACAGTGGGTTCCATGGCTAGTAACCCAGCCAACAACCTGTGGAACAGATAAGGAACAGCTTCATTTTTGACGCTGAGTAACTTTTTTCAAGAAACAAACAAATAGATAAAAGTTACAGTGATTCCTCCGACCTTTGTATTTTATTACCAGACCACAGGGTGGTAGTAAGGAGGATTAGCTTCGCTGTGCTTCAATCAGTGGTAACGCAAAGTATCAGTGGCAAAATGCTAATAACAATGGCCATTCATTCTTCATCTTTTTTTTAAGCCTAGTACCATGAGGCTACTTTCCTCCAGCTCAGCGGAAATCTCACAAGCCTCTGGTCACGTAACACAGTCATACTACCTTTTGGTTACTGCTGTCTGCAACCCACAAATTCAGTTTTTTCCAACAGAGACTCCATATGTGTGTACGCGTGCGCGCACACACACACACACAACCACACAAAACAACATAATGCGCTCTCATGTACTCAACACCCAGCTTCAACAATAATCAACTCAGAGCCAATATTTTCCATCTGTGGCCCCCACCCACTCTCTTCTCATAGAATTTTGAAACAACCTCATGCATCATTTTAATACATTCATAGATGTCAACGTCTATCTCTGAAAACAAGAACTATTCTAACCACAAATATTATCATCACATCCACAGAGATATTAGTCATTATTTTTAAGACCACCATCATCCAAATGTTGAAGTTTCTATTTTCATTGCTGAATGAACCCAGAGCAAGGTAAGGTCTGTATTCTGCAGCTGGAGTTCTGTGCTGCTTTCCTGAGGTCTCTTTTACCCTGTAAGCCCCCCTCCATCCATTTTGTTGTCCCCATTATAATTACTGAAGAAAACACACCATTTGTTCTATGCTTTTCTACAGTCTGTATTTTTCTCACTGTATCCTCATGGTGGTGTTTACCATGTGTATCTGCCCTTTGTGTTTCCTGAAAGCTGAAATTAGGTCTAGAGACCTGGACAAATTGAGATTCAATCTGGGGGTTGGCAGGGAAGTTTTGGAGTGGTATTTTGTGCTTTTCTGCCAAAAGGTTTACACCACCTGGCTGTCTCTCCGTCTGCGACATTAGCAAACCTGTGGTCCAAGAGTTACGAATTCATTAGGGCTTGAAAACAGCGGCTTCCTAATTCTGTAATGTCTTCTTCATTTATTAACTGAAATATCACAAGAGAAACTTCACCTTGTTAGCTATTTAGCTCATATAAATATGACTGGATAAATGCTTCATTTGTTCCCCTTTATTTACCTACTTTCACAGTGAATTGGTTCTGCAGCATTCTCCTGTAGGTGGGCAACTACACAAAATAGTATTATTATGAAATGACAGATCTGAAAGCATCTGATGTGTCTCTTCAGCTGTAGCCCCAGGTCTACGTTGGAGACATTGCGGGTTCGGTTCCAGACCAACACAGCAAAGCAAGTATCTCAATAAAGTGAATCAAATGTGTGTTTTTACTCCCCAGTGCTTATAAAAGTTACGTTTACACTATACTGGAATCTATTAAGAATGCAATAGCATTATGTCTAAAACCACGGTGTACATAACAACTTAATTAAAAACTACTTTATTGCTAACAACTGCCTTCAGCAAGTCATAATCTTATGCTGGTGGGGACCCCTGCCTCAGCGTTGCCGGCTGCTGACTGATCCCAGTGGTGGACGCTGAAGGCCAGGCTGGTGGCGTCAATTTCAAATGTAAATAAGGCAACCGTGAAGTTGAACTCTTCCTTTCCGGGGTGGTTTCTCTGCAGCGCGCGATTCTGTTTAATAGCATTCTACCCACAGGACTTCTTTCAAAATTTGAGTCAATCCTCTGAAACCTGCCACTGCTTTATCGACTAAGCTTACATCACATTCTAATACTCTGTTGTCATTTCAACCATCTGCACAGCGTCTTCACCAGGAGGAAAGTCCAGCTGAAGAAACCACATTCTCTGCTCAGCGGTAAGAAGCACCTCCTCATCTGCTACAGTTGTATCAGGAGATGGCAGCCATTCAGATACACCTTCAGGCTCTGCTTCTAATCCTCATTTCCTTGCTATTCCCACCATATCTGCAGTGACTTCCTCCGCTGAAGTCTTGAACCCCTCGAAGTCCTCTATGAGGGTTGGAATCAACTTCTTCCAAACTCCATTAAATACCAATATCACACTGGTACTCTGATCTCTCCTCATGAACAACGAATATTCTTCATGGCATCTAGAATGATGAAAGGTGAGTCCCTTCCACAAGGATTTTAGGTGACTCTGCCCACATCCATCAGAGGAATCATTATCTATGACAGCTGTAGCCTTAGGAAATGTATTTTATAAGTGATAAGACTTGAGGGTCAAAATTACTCCCTGATCCAGGAGCTGCAGAATGGATGCTGGGTTTGCCGGCATGAAAGCAACGTTCATCTTGCTGTACGTCTCCACCAGAGCCCCGGGGTGACCAGGTACACTATCAATGAGCAGTAATATTTTCTTAAAAATCTTTTTTCTCTGAGCAGAGGTGTCAACAGTGGGCTTCAAGTATTCGGTAAACCATGTTGTAAACAGATGTGCTGTCATTCGTTGTTCCATTTAGAGAACCCGGGCAAAGTAGGTTCAGTACATTCTGAAGGGCCCTCCTGACGAAGGACACAAGCAGGCAAATGTTCACCTTTAGTCCAGGCTGACCTAGAGCCTGCACAGGGCCCGGAAGGAGCAGGCACGCACAGGTTGCTACATTCTTAAAGGGTCTCCTGCCTGCCTGTGTGCCTCACCGATAGTTCACACCAAACTGATAAGAACCAGAGACTCCTGCAAAAGTAGTTTTACAAGTAGAAATTTAAAAAAAAATTCGTGATTGAATACTTCATGCACATCCTCTCCTGCAGCCAGTGCAGCCCTTCCTCCCGTGGGGCCTGTCCTCACGCTACTTACATAAACTTACTACACTGCACCATGAAATGTCTTAGGAATTATTTCCTGAGACGCCTGCGTGGCTCAGTTGGTTAAGCACCCGACTCTTGATTTCAGCTCAGGTCCTGAGCTCACACTTTCCTGAGTTTGAGGCCCTGTGTTGGGCTCTGCACAGAGCCCACTTGGGATCCTCCCCTCTCCACCCCTTCCCCGCCTGCAGGGGAACATGTGCTCTCTCTCTCTCTCTCTCCGTCTTTCAAAATAAATAAATAAATAAACTTAAAAAAAATTCTTTCTTGACCTTCTTGAGTGTCATGCTCCATGGAACTGCAGCACTATGATTCTGGAAAAGTAAATGGGCATCGGCTTCAACTTCAGATCACCTGCTTCATCAGCCCCTAACAGGTAAGGCTGCCTGCNCTCTCTCTCCGTCTCTCTTTCAAAATAAATAAATAAATAAACTTAAAAAAAAATTCTTTCTTGACCTTCTTGAGTGTCATGCTCCATGGAACTGCAGCACTATGATTCTGGAAAAGTAAATGGGCATCGGCTTCAACTTCAGATCACCTGCTTCATCAGCCCCTAACAGGTAAGGCTGCCTGCCGCCTGCCCGGCCCGGACTTGACACAGCTACGGAAGTGCACGACGGCGTCCACTTCCACCAGCAGTGGGGTCGTTCACGTGGAAAACCTGCTGCTCAATGTAGTCACCATCACTGATTACCTCAACTAGACCTTCTGGGGAATCTGCTCTTCACCTGGGCCTCTGACGTCATGGGGACGGCCTGTGTGCTGACACCTCACGGACCGTCCTTCTAGCTTCCAACTCTCCTTGTGTAGCCTCCCCACCTCTCTCGGCCTCCATCAAAGTCAAGAGAATTAAGGCCTTGCTACGGACTGGCTTTGGCTTAGGGGAACTATGGCTAACATCATCTATCTAGACTACGAGAACTTCCTCCACATCAGCAATATAAGGCTGCTTCACTCTCGTATCATTTGCACGTTCGCTGGGTTACCGCTCTTAATTTCATTCCAGAACGTTTCTTTCGATTTCACAACCTAGCTCACGGTTTGATGCAAAAGGCCAAGCTGCTGGCCTCTCTCGGCCTTCAGCGTGCCTTCCTCAGGATCATCACCACCTTCTGCTGTGACAGGAGAGATGTGCGACTCTTCCTCTACCTGAATGCGTAGAGGCCGCTGTAGGGTGAGTAACCGGCCTGATTTCCATACTGCAGTGTTTCAGGGCCGGCGAGAGGCCCACAGAGAGGGAGACAGGGTGAATGGCTGGTCAGAGGAGGAGTCGGAAAGCACAGTTATCGATTAAGGGTGCTTATGTGCCACTTTATACGGGTGCCATTCACGCTGCCCCCAATTACAATGGTAACATGCTGATCAGCATAACAAACATGATGATGATGAAAAAGTTTGAAATATTGCCAAGAATTGCCAAAATGTGACACAGACACACAAAGTGAGCAAATGCTGTTGGAAAAACGGTGCCAGTGAACTTGTTCGAGCAGTGTTGCCACAAACCTTCAACCTGTACAACAAACGAGCAAACGCATTATTTGTGAAGCGCAATAAAACAAGGTAAGCCTAAAATGGGTTGTAATCCTCTTGCTATAAAAAAGGAAAATGAGGGGCGCCTGGGTGGCTCAGTCGGTTAAGCGTCCCACTTCAGCTTGGGTCGTGATCTCGCAGTTCGTGAGTTCAGGCCCCACGTCAGGCTCTGTGCTGACAGCTCAGAGCCTGGAGCCTGCTTCAGATTCTGTGTCTCCCTCTCTCTTTGACCCTCCTCTGTTCACGCTGTCCCTCTCTCTCTCTCAGAAATAAATAAAAAAACATTAAAAAAAAAAAAAAGGAAAATGAACACAGACAAGTAACTGGATTCATTTTTTTCTGGCCACAGAAGCAATAATGGAGGTTGAAACAAAGATAATAAGCCTAAAAACTCATCCTTTTCTTATGTTTATTTATTTTTGAGGGAAAAGAGCAAGTAAGCAGGGGAAGGATAGAGAGGGAAGGACACAGGATGCAAAGCTGGCTCCATGCTGTCAGCACAGAGCCTGATGTGGGGCTTGAACTCAGGAATCATGAGATCGTGACCTGAGCCCAAGTCAGGCACTTAACTGACTTGAGCCACCCAGGCGCCCTGAAACCTCACTTTTTTTTTTTTTGTTTTGTTTTATTTATTTCTAGGAGAGAGAGAGAGAGACAGCGTGAGCAGGGGAGGGTCAGAGAGAGAGGGAGTCACAGACTGAAACAGGCTCCAGGCCCTGAGCTGGCAGTCAGCACAGAGCCCGACGCGGGGCTCGAACCCACGAACCGCGAGATCATGACCTAAGCGAAAGTCGGACGCTTAACCGACTAAGCCACCCAGGCGCCCTGAAATCTCACCTCTTAAAGCACAATTACCCTTGTTTCTACCGTTTTCTCCTGTCTGATCTTGCTATACTTGAAGAGGCTCACCACTGACTAGTGTTACCTCCGAGTGTGGAATTTTATTACACGTTTTAACTCAAATTATATGAAAAACCCGACCACTCAATCTCAGGCTTGGTAAGAAGATGGGAGAAATTCTGGGAGCAGAAATGGCCTGAGTCATGGACTAGCCCTGAAAATGAGTCTAATCTGAGACACCCCACTTTCAGCCCTGCTTCCTTCATTTCCTCAAATGTGCCAAGCCCTCCCCCGGCCACGCTCTCTGCAGCTGCTTGCCCCGGGCCCCCCGCCCCCCCCCCCCCC
>NW_027529531.1:357076-383284 GCF_008692635.1 Crocuta crocuta
AAGCGCACATCTACACCCACTGCCCTGCTCCAGTCCGCTCGTACACGCCAAATCCTCAGCCCGCGCTGGGTCTTCCTTCCACTTGGTGTGATCTTACGTGCTGCAGCCTCTCCAGGAAGACAACCAGCCCTGCGAGGGCAGGGACTCAGGTTCTGCGCTGTCCCCGCGGCTCGGTCCCGGACCCCGATCCCACCCTCTGTCCCCGCTGTCCCCGCGGCTCGGTCCCGGACCCCGATCCCCCCCCGCTGTCCCCGCGGCTCGGGCCCGGACCCCGATCCCCCCCCGCTGTCCCCGCGGCTCGGGCCCGGACCCCGATCCCCCCCCGCTGTCCCCGCGGCTCGGGCCCGGACCCCGATCCCCCCCCGCTGTCCCCGCGGCTCGGGCCCGGACCCCGATCCCCCCCCGCTGTCCCCGCGGCTCGGGCCCGGACCCCGATCCCCCCCCGCTGTCCCCGCGGCTCGGGCCCGGACCCCGATCCCCCCCCGCTGTCCCCGCGGCTCGGGCCCGGACCCCGATCCCCCCCCGCTGTCCCCGCGGCTCGGGCCCGGACCCCGATCCCCCCCCGCTGTCCCCGCGGCTCGGGCCCGGACCCCGATCCCCCCCCGCTGTCCCCGCGGCTCGGGCCCGGACCCCGATCCCCCCCCGCTGTCCCCGCGGCTCGGGCCCGGACCCCGATCCCCCCCCGCTGTCCCCGCGGCTCGGGCCCGGACCCCGATCCCCCCCCGCTGTCCCCGCGGCTCGGGCCCGGACCCCGATCCCCCCCCGCTGTCCCCGCGGCTCGGGCCCGGACCCCGATCCCCCCCCGCTGTCCCCGCGGCTCGGGCCCGGACCCCGATCCCCCCCCGCTGTCCCCGCGGCTCGGGCCCGGACCCCGATCCCCCCCCGCTGTCCCCGCGGCTCGGGCCCGGACCCCGATCCCCCCCCGCTGTCCCCGCGGCTCGGGCCCGGACCCCGATCCCCCCCCGCTGTCCCCGCGGCTCGGGCCCGGACCCCGATCCCCCCCCGCTGTCCCCGCGGCTCGGGCCCGGACCCCGATCCCCCCCCGCTGTCCCCGCGGCTCGGTCCCGGGTTCTGTGCAGAAACACGTGACACGGGGGCCTGAGGCGCTCTCACCCGACAGGCCCCCAGCTGGCCCGGGAACGCGGCTCTGGAGCAGTCCCGAGGGCCACCGTCCCAGGCTGCCGGTCTGGACAGCTGGTTTATGCTGAACTCCACTTTCCTTCCGGGAGTCCACGGGTCTGGACGGTGACGGGGATGGTGCCTATGCGACCAGCCAGGAAAAACACAGGGTCTCAAATCTCTAATGAGTTTTCCAGGTGGATGGCAGTTCACGCATGTTGTCACCACCGTTGCTGAGGAATTAGAGCTCCCTGTGTGACGTCCCCGAGGGAGGCCACTGGACACAGGGCCAGGTCCCCCGGGGGGTGGCTGGTGGGCCTTCCCTTTGCCAACTTTGTGCCGTCTCCCCTTTGGCTGTAAGAAATCCTCCCCGGGAGCCGGGCTGCGCACTGTGTCCTGGGTTCTCCCCGGGGAGTTACCAAGTCCTAAGGTGGTCCTGGGCCCCTGGGCCCCCCCGACCTCCCCGCCCTGCCCCACACAGGACCAGCGTGTTAATCAACGAGTCATTCTTTGTCTTACTGTGACGTCACAGAGGTGCACACGTGTCTGCTGGGAGCCGCCGAGCCCTCAACATCACAGACACCCCTGGTCGGGCTCCAGGCGTCCAAGCCGAGACCCCTCCCCTCTCGGCCCACAGGCCCCGCTCAAATGTCCAGGCTTCCCTGAGGCCAGACGAGAGTCTCTTTTTCGCTAGCACTATCCCTCATGTTTCTTTTTCCGTCCGAACAGTTTACTGTCTATGTTGTCTTCTGAAAAATTAGAACTTCTTTGTATTATGAATGTGCTTTCCTGACCTGACATCTCCCGATGCACCTGCAATAGAGCACCAGCTCCGGAAACACACCCCTGTGCCTGGCACAACCCGGGGCCCTTCATCTCAGACTTCTCCCCCCAGCGCGCTAGCACATGAGCTTATGAATACATGGCGCTAAACAGCAGTTTCTTCTCGCCATCTATCAAAAACAGGAACGGATTAATGGGCTCTAAAGGTAATTTCTTGCCTTCTTTAATTAAAAAGGCAAAGTCCTTTCTACGCGATAAATAAAGGTTATCACGTGACAGATGCCAACGGTTTTCAATATCGCCGATGTGGCTCCAAAGTTAAAACAGAAACAAATAGATACGATGCCTCTGTGGATTCTGTCAAGCTCCACAGCCAGTGATAGCACTATTTTCAACCCAGAAGGGAAAACAGGGAGGAAGGTAAGAACACCTGTGGTGATGAGCACTGAGAAATGCACGGAATCGGTGAGCCATTATAATGTACCCCTGAAACTAACATACACTGTGTGTTAATTATACTGGAATTAAAAAAAAAAAAAAAAGGACGCTGTGCATCACTCACCATCGGGGAAATGCAAATCAAAACCACAAGGGGAGTCACTGCACATGCGTTAGAAGGACTATCATCAAAACAAGAAATAACAAGTGCTGGCATTTTTGTGGTAGAAAGGGAACCCTTGTGCACTTCTGGTGGGACCGTAAATCAGGGCAGCCACTGTGGGAACCAGTATGGAGGCTCCTCAAACGACAGCAATCACACAGCTGGGAACAGACCGGAAGGAAATCCAATCCGTCTGGACAAGATACTGGCACCCCCATGTTCACTGCAGATCGTTCACAATAACCAACACGTGGAAACAACCTAAGTGTCCAGCAACACGTGAACGAATCAAGAAGGTGGGGTGTTTATGAGTGTGCGCGCACATGCATGTGCAAACACACACACACAACACACATACACACACCCGGGAATGTCACTCAGTCATAAAGAAGAAGAAAACTCTGCCTTTTGTGACAACACAGATGGACCATAAGGACATTATACTAACTTAAATAAGGCAGACAGAGAAAGACAAATACTGTATCATCTCATTTATAGGCAGAATCTTAAAAGCCAGACTCAAAGAAATACAGCCTCAAATGGTGGCTGCAGAAAGCTGGTGGGGGAGGGGACGCTGGTCAGCGTAGCTGGTAGGGGAGGGGGTGTTGGTCTGAGCACAAACTTATCCCTACAAGAGGAGCGAGTTCCGGGGATCTAATGTACAGCCTGGTGACAAGAACAATGCCATATCATATACTTGAAAGTTGTGAAGACAGTAGACCATAAAAGTTCTTGTCACACACAAAAATGGTGGGGAGGGGTGTTAACTGACCTGGTAATCATTTCTCAGTATATACACGTATGAAATCATCGAGTCATGCACCTCACAACTGCATAGAAGTCAATAATATCTCAATAAAGTTGAAAGAAATTTAATCCCTTAAAATAATTATCCCTGCCTTCCACCTACCTCACCTAAATAATTTCTTCCCACTCAAGTACATTCCTACTGAAAGACAATTCGTCTACGACCTAAAAAGCAGTCATTTAATGAACCCTGACTGAATATACTGCCAGGATTCTGACCTACATAAATGATTATTTATTCTAAGTGAATTCACAGCTGAGGGGTGCTTGGTGGCAGAGAAGACATTGTTTCTAACGTTCGTAATTTGCATTTATCAGAAGGCAAATCCCACACTACAGTATTCTAAGCCAGAAAAGTATGTGTTTTCTTTTGGCTGAGAACATCAATGAAAGTTGCTTTAACTGAGAAAGGCAAATAGAAACCTAAGCTGCTCAAAGTGATAAGGATGAAAACAATGATTTTTCAGGTAAAATTAAAACAATTAGCTTAAGCACACCAAAATGCACCCTTGCCACGACTCAGGAAACTACGTCTCCAAAGTCAGGTCTAATAATAGAGGCAGATATGCGGGCACAGGTTATAAATCCACAGTAGCCTGGCGGGAAGCAGCACACCCTGGGCTCTCCAGGCTCTGAATACCAGACTTTCATTAAGAAAGTCTCTTAACCCTCTAAGACTCCTTGTCCTCACAAACAAAAGATGGGCCCAATTATAGGACCTACTCCACAGGGAATAGGGATGTAGAGCAGTCTATAGATATTACATGAATTACATGCAAAGTTCTGCATACATACTAAGTGGTTAGTGAATTATATTTAATGACCACCATCCAAAATAGTACGAAATCGTAGGATTTAATAAGATTTTGACAGAAATCCAATCTCACTACTGTTTAAATGTAATTTGACTTCACAAAACCCATATTTACTATACTTAGTGAATATTTCATCTAGGTGTGTTTCAGAAATAGTAACATTTTAGATATTCCCGTGACTGTTTAATTTGAGAATTCTGAAACCCAGAGACTGCCCCCCCAACCGCCACATTAACAAGAACACACACCTGACTACTCACTGCAAAGGAACCCAGACAGGTCTAAATTCAAGAGCTCCCAGGCAGGACCACACAGGGATGGGTGCCAAAGGCTGGATTAAGTCAATTAACTACTGGGAAGAGCCAGAGGAAAATGGGGTTCAAGGGCATATATGTAACGACACTCCAAAGTGCAGGGGGTGAAGTTAGCTAAAAGCAAGTCTGTAAGTGAACTCAAGGGCTGTCTTGAAGGAAGTAATCAGTGAATCAAAAGATGGGTGAAAACAGGAAAGAAGTAAGCAGCCTAGAGATAAAGACAGAGGCAATCCAAGAAAGTTCAAGGTTCTGGCCTTGAAGACAGCAGGGATGGACAAAAGTCCCTTTTTTGGATGGTAGTGACACGGTTGAAATGGTTCAAGAGTTGGTGCAGTTGCTCTGGATGAAAGGCACAAAGACTGAGTAGTCTTCGACTGTGACAAGTAGCAGGCGGAGGCGGTGTTATTAACATGATCCACATGGTAACAGTAACCAAAAGACGGAGCTCAAACTCTGTCCCTGAAAGTGAAAGTGGCTTCTCAAATGTTGGACAACAGCCACTTTGTACGGAAAAGCCTAATGCTGAATAAATACCACTCGGCACCTCGGCCACAAAACATACAACGAATCTGTGGACAGCTACCGGAGGGCAAATACAACCCACACGTTTAAACTAATAAGAAAAAATTTAAACCTACTACTAGATGCTGAGATCTTTGGTAAAGCATTTGACAAAATGTTAAAAAAAAGAAAGAAGGAAAGAAAGAAAACCTAGTGATAAATATTGCCACGGAAATAAACCTGACAGTGGTATGCAGTGTTTTAAGAAAGCTTTTTAAGCAGTTTATAAAGAAAAGAAAATCGGTTTCATGTGATACAATTTAATGCAGTGAAACAGAAAAAACTGAAAACTGGAGAAAAGAGAAACACACAAAAAAGAGAGACTGTTACAAGAAATACACAGACAGACTTTGAATCAATAAGCACAGTGTTTACTGTTTTACAGCGAGGACTTAGATATGATAATCAAAATAACAGTCATTTCTCCTGCCCATTTTATGCCCTGGTGATACGTTCTAGTATTCACATCAGCATCTTTATGTATCTAAATTTAAAAGAATTAAGCCCTAAAAGTGAAAGTATACAAATTCCATATATTAGGGGTTTCTATAAGCCATTTCTTTTTACTTGTCAAAAGGATTTAAAAGTCATGAATTCATATATTAATTTGAAACAAAGAAAATGAAAGAATACAGACATTTCCTTAAAATGACTGAAAGTCCTATTTTTTTCTTTATTAGAAAACACACCTTTTTAAAAATTTTTATTATAAATTGATCCAGAAATTATATTTTTCTAAACTTCCTCTATGAGAGGATATTACTATTTACACTTCTCCATTCAATGGAATTCACTGAAAATTATTACTGAAGTCTTGCTGTGTTGGGTGTTATAATGTGTGTTAGGATGAATTGGGGAATAGAAACAAACGTCGGAAGATGAGCAGCCAGACTACCACAAGGCTGGTAAAGTACATCAATGTGTCTGACTTCATTCATTCTAAACACGGAGGCTCAAGCACTGGCTCACTACATGTTTGCTGAATGCCTACTAAGAAGGAGGCCTATCTACGTGGTTCATATACAGTAAGCAGTCTCCTTAAGCTTGGGGAAGGCTAGCCAACAAGAACTAGTGACAGATTTACAAAGACAATGAGCGTAGGACACACCAAGGGGACCCGCCATTTCCAGCGTCGGTAACTGGTGGTGGCACAAAACACGGGAGGTAACAAACGATTTACGGAAAGAAAGTGGTTTCGGTCTGAGATCTGCCAACTGCGTGGAGATTAACGACACAATGACATCGAGCAAGCAGAGGAAAGATCAGTCCACAGCCCAGAAGAAAGCAGGGGCTAAGAGGTATACTAGCAAGTCGTCCACACTGATAACAAATTCACAAATGAATTCGATTTCCCGGGAATACTGCGTTACAACCTATATGGCAAAAGAAAATGTTCATTGGCATCTCTGGCCTGTACTATTTTTTAAAATCACAGAACAAAAGTGTAGTTTACACGGTCTCATTGAAAAGATTATGCCATTTTACAGGAATAGACGTTTCCAGGAAGAGAACATCCAGATGGCCAACAGACACATGGAAAGACACTCAGCATCACTCATGACGAGGAAACTACAAATCAAAACTGCAATGAGGGTGGGGCACCTGGGTGGCTCATTTGGTTAAGCGTCTGACTTAAGGTTCACGTCATAATCTCACCACTTGTGGGTTCAAGCCCCGTGATGGGCTCTGTGCTGATGGCTCAGAGGCCAGAGTCTGCTTCATATTCTGTGTCTCCCTCTGTCATTGCCCCTCCCCCACCCAAATAAAAATAAACATTAAGAAAAAATTTTTTAAACCACAATGAGATGTCACCTTATGCCTGTTAGACGAAAATCAAAAACACACAGGACAATAGTGTTGGCAAAGATGTGGACAAAAAGGAACGTTTGTGTCATGTCGGTGAAGAACACTGACTGTGCAACCACTCTGAAAACAGTATGGAGATTCCTCACAAAATATTAGGAACAGAATTACCATATAATCCAGTAATTCCACTACTGGCTATTTACTCAAAGAACATAAAAACACTAAGTTGAAAAGATACGTGCACCCCTATGTTTACTGCTGCATTATTTATAATAGGCAAATTATGGAAGTAACCCAAGCGTCCATCAACAGAAGAATGGATAAAGAACACGTGGTGCATATATACATACATACATACACACATGGAATATTATTCGGCCATAAATAAAACAATGAAATCTTGCCATTCCTAACAACATGAATGGATCTAGAGAGAATAATGCTAAGTAAAATAAGTTGGAGAAAGACAAATACTATGACTTCACTCGTGTAATTTAAGAACGAAAATGGATTAACAAAGACAAAAAAAAAAGAGAGAGAGACAAACCAAGAAACAAATTCTTAACTCCAGAGAACGAACTGCCGGCTACCAGTGGGAAGCTGGGGGGAGGGGTGGGCGAACTAGTGATGGGGACTAAAGAGCACACTCAGGAAGAGCCCGGGGAAACGGACAGAACTGAATGACGACACTGCACGTTAACTATGCTGGAATGAAAAAGTTTAAAATAATAAAAATTCAAAGCATGTATACATTTTTTCACTTGGACTGTAAAGCCAATCTTTTGCTCAATCCCCTCTTTATTCAAGTCATCAAGATTCAAAGCCACAGACCATCACCTACAGGAAAGCACTGTGACCAGCAGGGCCCTAAGGTTCGGGGTCCACACCCTGTGGAACTGCAGGGCTGTGAATCTGACGGGTTTTACTCTCGCGATCAGGTTGTGTTACACTGGAGACAGACATTAAGACAAAGAGATTATCCAGTCGGGCCTTTCCTAATCCCATGAGCCGCTTTCGAAGCAAAGACTTTGTCCTGCAGGCGTGGCGGGGGACTGGGGACACCAGGCGGGCTCCCCGCACCCCGCGGACTCGGGGACAGAGAGCCACGTGTCGGGGATCACACACAGCCTCGGGCGCCAGCACAGGCCCCACGCGGACAGCTGGCGGGGAGACGGGGACCTCGCTCCCACAATCGCAAGGAAATGAATTCTGCCGGTAAGAATGAGTCTGGAAGTGGGGGTTTCCAGAGGGCCTCTAGGTGAGAGTTCAGTACGGTGAGCACCTTAATGTCGGTCGTGTGACAACGTGAGCAAGACAACAGCAGCAACAAAAACAAAAGAGGTCACACAGCGCCCAGACTCTAGTCCCCAGAACTGTGAGCTAATAAATGGGCACTGTGTTAAGTCACTAAATTTGTAGTAATTTGTTTTGCAAAAAATAGATGACTAACGTACTTTTGAAAGTTGGATTATTATTCCAGTTTAAGAGGAATATTTTTTAATGTTTATTTTTTGAGAGAGAAAGAGAGAGCATGAGCAGAGGAGGGGCAGAGAGAGAGGAAGACACAGGATCCAAAGCAGCTCCAGACTCTGAGTCGTCAGCACAGAGCCCAACGTGGGGCTTGAACTCACGAACTGGTAGATCATGACCTGAGCCGAAATCGGATGCTTAACTGACTGGGCCACCCAGGTGCCCCGGTAAAGAGGAATTCTTAATGCAGTTCCCAAATTATGTGGCCCATAACCAATTTAACAAAAAGTATAACTACCAACAGTTGCCAAAGATGTAGTCATTTTTTTTTTCTTTTTTTAATGTTTATTTTTGAGAGAGAGACAGAGTGCGGGTGGGGGAGGGGCAGAGAGAGAGGGAGACACAGGATCCGAAGCAGCTCCAGGCTCTGAGTCGTCAGCACAGAGCCCAGTGTGGGGCTCAAACCCACGAACCATGAGATCATGGCCTGAGCTGAAGTCGGACGCTTAACTGAACCACCCAGGTGCCCTGACATTTTTTTCTTTAATGAACGTACAAACTCGAAAGAGAACGTCTCTAATCTTCCCCAATCTCATATTCACACCAAAAGGCAGAGGGGCGAGAAGCACAGAAGTTCTCATGGAGCGTGTGCATGACTATGAGGGAACCCGCCGACTGGCTGTGAAATATTCCTGAAAGGTTACAGTTTGTGAAGACAAGTATTCGTTGAACTTGCTGCTGTCAGAGCCCGGGGCGCTAACGCAGGCTTCCAGTCCTGGATTCCCCGGCGGGCACGGGCTCGGGCACCAGACCGTCTGTTCCCCAGGGACCCACACAAAGCAGCTGCATCCATCAGCTTGGAAGGTACGGTGGGGACGGCACTCATCCCCTGGGCCTCCCCTGAGGAAGAGCACTAATCCTACGGGATTACGGGCTCACTCTCACGGCATCATTTAGTCCTAATCACTTCCTTCCTCCAAACACAGTCCCAGCGGAGGACGAGGCTTCAACATGTGAATCTGAGGGAAACACACTTCAGTCCATGGCAGCAGAGATTCTAACCCAAATATCTTAAGTATTTTCACTTGGTGATACAGTATTCTTTAAAAAAAAAAAAAGTTACTTTAAATTCGCTTAAATTTTAAAACAGCAGCCAATGCAAAAAGAAAAAGGGCAGATTATCTTAAGTTTGAACTTAAAGGGTATTTGAGTAGGAGTGAGTGGTGAAAAGACACCAACATCAAAGGCTCAACTAGCAGGCACAGCAGGCACATAGATGAACAACTCAAGGAGACGATAAACATGTAAGAGGTTAGACAGTCGGCAATATTACTGAGAATCAGCATTTTTAAAAAAGCATATGTTTTGGGGGCACCTGGGTGGCTCAGCTGGTTAAGCATCTGGCTATTGGTTTCAGCTCAGGTCATGATCTAATTTTCATGGGTTCGAGCCCTGCATCAGGCTCCACGCTGATGGTGCAAAGCCTGCTCTCTGTCTCCCTCTCAAAATAAATAAATAAACTTTTAAAAAAAGGTCTATTGAATAACTGTGTATATCTTGCTTTAAATAAAACAGCATATGGTTTCACTAGCTAACTATCTCAAATATTTAACAAGAAAATAAATGCCAATCCCACACAAAGTCAAGAGGGAAGATGTCCTAAACTCCTGAGGCATCTTCCCCTGATATCAAAGACCAATACGCCTCATGAGCACAGAACAAGAATCCTTAATAAAATATCAGAAAGTTAAATTGAACAACACACAATAAGGAATATGCACCACAATCGAGCTAGAAATTGGGAGTTTTGTTTAACATCCAAAAATCAATTAACATGATACATAAACTAAGACAAAACGATATCATCACATGAACAGATACAAAGAGTTGTATGACAAAATCCATTATATTCATGATATAAACTCCCAAGAAAGTAAAAATAGAAAGCTTTCTTTTTTTTTTTTTAATTTTTTTTTAATTTATTTCTGAGAGAGAGAGAGAGAGACAGTGTGAGCAGGGGAGGGTCAGAGAGGGAGGGAGATACAGAGAGAGAGAGAGAGAGAGCACGCAGGGGAGGGTCAGAGAGAGAGGGAGACACAGAATCCGAAGCAGGCTCCAGGCTCTGAGCTGTCAGCACAGAGCCCGACGCAGGGCTCGAACCCACGGACTGTGAGATCATGACCTGAGCCGAAGTCAGAGGCACAACCAACTGAGCCACCCAGGTGCCCCAGGAGCTCTCTTAACCAGTTAAAAGACACCTACGAAAAATCTACAGCAAATATCGTGGTTCCTGTTAAGAAGCTGAATGCTTTCCTCAGACAAGGAACACGGCAAGTACATCAGCTCTTGCCACTTCCCGTTCACACTGTTCTCATGGTTCCAGCCAGTGTAAGAAAGCCAGGAAAGAATGAAGGGAAGTAACAGCACGAAGATTAAAGAGAAAGAAGTAAAGTGCTATATATTTACAAGCAACATACATAATCTTATTAGAAGAAAATCTTAAAGAATCTACAAAAAATGACAAAAATAAGCATAGTGAAGTCACAGGATATAATTAATACTTAAAAATCAATTGGTTTTCTAAGTACTAGGAATAATCAAAAACGAACATAAGCAATAGCATCAAAAGGAATAAAATACACAGAAATAACTAACAAAATAAGGTTGGAGAGCCATCCTCTGAAAAGTAAGAACTCTGCAAATACAAACTAAACACTTCCATGGACATACCATTGTACGTGGATTCGAGGACTCAGTATCATCAGGATGGCTATCTTCTCCAGACTGATCTATGGCCTTTTATAAGAAATTGATAAGCTGATCCACAATCATACCTGGGTTCAGAAGGCCTAAAATAACCTGAAAAACTGTGAAAAAGAGACGGAGAAGACTTGCGTACTGAGGCAGATACCTACAATAAAACTAGAGTAGGATGTCTCCCAAACACGTTAACCCATTACGGGACGCCGCTCAACCTAGAGTGGTTTTATCCATGCGTTTCCAAAATGAAACTTCTCCAAAGCCTTCTCCCTGACAGTCTCCGCCATCTCTGTAAATAACAGCTCCACTGTCGCACTTGCTCAGGGCACAGCCTGTCGAGGCTTCCTGGAGCTGCCTCGCACTCACCAGGCCCAGCCGGCTCCAGGCCCAGACTCCGCCCACTCCGTTACTCCTGCTCACCTGCACCTTTCGGTGGTTTCCTGCACCCTAAATGGTTTCCTGGCCACCACCCTTGCCCTCCTTCACCGTGTTCTCTACAGTGCAACGGACTGATCCGCTGAAAATTTAAGTCAGACCACGTCACCCCACAGCTCAAACGGCTTCCATATCATCAGAGTAACGGCCAGTCCCCAACGACCTCCATGGCCCTCCCGTCTCTACTGTCCGTCTTGCTCACCTCGCTCCATCCAGCTTAGACACACCAGGAGCGCTGCCTCAGGGCATTTGCACATGGGTGTGTCCTTGCCAGAGAGGCTCTTGGCCCCATTGTCCAAATGACCCCCTCCACTGCCATTTTCTCACGGACAGAGGGCTCTCTGGCTGCCCTTTTTCTAAAACTGCCAAGTCCTCCACCCAAACAAGCAAATGCACAGAGTCTCTTCCCTGTTTTATTTTTCCTGTGGGATACGTAGCCAACACACCAGTTTTATTTTCTTCACTACTTCATTTCCCAGCCTAGAATAGTGCCTGGCACATAATAAATACCTAACACACTATCTGCGAATGAATGAATGCATGTGTCTTTCGACAACTCCCAATTTTAAAAATCAGCAAGCTAATCTTTTTTACATAAATAAGCATCTGGTTCAAAATAAGACTTGGTTAAATCACATAAGACTTTAGAATCCAGAGTGAAGAATCTGGAAGCATCAGGAAACAGAAATAATGACAAGAGCATAAGTTTATTACTGTAAAAGTAGTATGACTTTTTTTCTGACATAACAGATTGAAGCATTTCAGGTGTTTCAGAAATAAATCTCTGAGGCATGCTTGGCTGGCTCAGTCAGAGAGCACCGGACTCTTGATCTCAGGGTTGTGAGTTCTGGCCCCGTGTTGGGTATAGAGATTATAAAAGGAAATACATAAACTTTTAAAAGAAAAAAAGGCAGGGGGGGCACCTAGTGCCTCAGTGCGTTAAGGGTCCGACACCAGCTCAGGCCACTGTCTCACTGTTCCTGGGTTCGAGCCCCGCACTGGGCTCTGTGCCGACAGTTCAGCCCGGAGCCTGCTTCAGATTCTGTGTCTGCCTCTCCACCCACTTATACTTTGTGTGTGTCTCTATCAAATAAATAAACAAACAAACATTAAGGAAGAAAACTTTGAGAAGAATTATGACACTTATCCTTTAAATGTAAACTGAAATCACTGACATTATTGCAGATTGTCAAAATTCACACAACTTAGGTAGTTTGTTCGTAAGAAAACTACCTATGTTTGTAAAACCTAAGAAACTACAGTCACGGAATTTGGGTACTGTCTTGTAATAGTTGCCAAATTATAACCATTATTTACCAAATTTGCTGCAGAGCTGAGAGGCATTTTTTAAGTCAGCAAATTTTTACTTCAGAAATGACCAGTATTTCTGTGGATAAAAGTTAAATCTAATAAAAGTTGACAAGTTTGTCTCTGACAACTAAAACAGAAATATGCATTTGGAGGGGAAATATTAAAAATACACCTTACACTGCTACACAATATGGTCTTTATAATGTCTCTTAAAATAGGGAGAGAGAAATAGACTCGTATCCGCCAGAGAGAGAAATTGTGAGCAACTGGTCTTGCAAAAAGTTATAAGAAAAAAAACTCCTATAACAAATAAAAGCTCTCAGTTTTTGTCTTCCAAAAGGATCTTTAAAAAAAAATTTTTTTTTAACATTTATTTATTTTTGAGAGACAGAGAGACAGAGTATGAGCAGGGGAGGGCAGAGAGAGGGAGACACAGAATGTGAAGCAGGCTCCAGGCTCTGAGCTGTCAGCACAGGGCCTGATGAGGGTCTCAAACTCACGTACTGTGAGATCATGACCTGAGCCGAAGTCAGATGCTTAACCATCTGAGACCCCCAGGAGTCCCAAAAGGGTCTTTTTAAAGACGGAAGAGGCATCCTACATCAGGGAGTTCGCCAAAGACTACAACTCTGACAAGATGATTTCTTCATCCTCAGTCTCCAAATCTTGACTTTGCGGTCCAACAAATCTTAGATCCCATCAACAACACGTCAAGGCCCCGTGCAGGCCTGGGGTAGGCTGAGGCCTCGGCCCCGCAGGATGCTGACTCATGTCAGTCCCTGCCCCGGCCACAGGAGCATAGGACTGTGCGTTCGGTAGAGAATCAATACAAAACCCCGCAGGTCCTCTCAGGGTAAGGGAGGTCTAGACGCCTCGCTGATACTTGCGAGTCACAAGGTCTTAACCTCTCTCAAACACTGCTGACACCGATAAATGAAATGAGGCCAATAATCGTCCTCGTGAGGTCACCAGAAACCAACCATATGGACTTCGGTTCCGTATTTAAGCCCAGGAAATCCCTCTCCTCACATACAGCATCGTATGAACTAATGCTATTAAAATTCACTTCTACAAGCCACATGAAGTCTTACATCGCTGTTCCATGACACTGTGGATTGTCTCAAAATTCTGTAAGAGGCTGAAATGATTTAAATGTTACAATGGAATTCAATTGTATCAGATAAAAATGAATGCCAGACAGACAACGTATTTTTTAATGTAATTACACTAAAAAACAAAATAACACTGATATGATCTCTCTTTGATGCTCTTGTCAGAAAAAGCAACTATACTCTCTCCAAGCTGTTGCTCAGCAAAAGAACTAAATAACTAACCCAACATGGCAATCATTAGTTTACCAGACACACTAGCTGTTTAATAATAAAACTACTTATAATATTTAAAATATTTCGAAAGATAGAAACCAAATGTTTATTCACATTCAAATGGAGGGTGTTGTACCATGAAGAAATAGAAGACAGGGTGTTATTAAATCTATATCCACGAAGAAAAGTCACGAATGGGTCCTTTTCTAACCAGCACATGAAAACTCTTGATTCTCCAACTAATTTACACTAAAACACAAACACTAATATTAGCTCTTCTTCAAGATAACTTTCAGATAAATACTGTTAAAACAACAATTTAAACCAAAGATGAAAAAACTCTGGAGACTCTCAAAGAAAATTCCTTGTTATTCCTACCCGGTAAGAACGACAACTAACATTTCTTTAAGGTATGTGTGCAAAGGCAGCTGACTTACTTAGCCTCTGGACCCCCTCCTCAGCCCACACACTGCTCCCTGCGCCCCTGCGTGACCTGCGTTGTGTGACCGGACTCCGTAACCTGAGCCACCTGAGAACAGGAGTTTGTCGCACTCAGTTCCTCGGATTCCTCGCTTCCTGGCCCAGCGTGTGGTACGTTTACATCCGCCGTTCTCAGCTGGGGTGATCCCACCCCGGGAGGACATGAGGCAGAGCAGGGGCGGGTACGAGCCAGGGATGCCGGTCTACACCCTGCCCTGCACGCACACTCCGTGACCTACACCGCGTGCCAGTGGAGCTGAGGCCGAGAAATCCGGTGTCCGTAACTTCTGCTCAGACAGCGGCTGCGTAGCTGGGAGAACACGAGCAAGTGAGGAGGGGAGGGAGGGAGCGGGGGCCCGATGTCAGAAAAGCAGCCTGCTGGCTCGCGTGGACATGTGCTGAGCATGTCGCCCAAGGCTGCTCCCGTGTCCTGGCGCCCGTCACCAAGGACCCTCAGGCACATGGCCGACAGAGGCCTGTGAGGTCACGGCAACGAGAAACCCCTCGGGAGACGTTACTGGTAGAATCACGTCCCCCAGATTCATGTGCCCAAGTTCTAACCCCCGGGACCTCAGAAAGTGGCCTTGCTTGGAAACAGGGCCAAGGAGGCATCATTTGTTGAAATGCGGTCCCGCAGTACCCGCGTGGGCCCCAAACCCGGTATGACAGGTATCCTTACACGCATGAGGCCACGCAGGGAATGGCACGGGAACAGCACGTGCAGGCTCAGGGTAGCCGTGCCGCAGGCCCGGGACACCAGCGACGCGGCAGAGGCCGGGACAGGGGCCTGGGGCAGGTCATGCCTCACGTCCTCCGAGGGGCCAGCCCTGCCACAGCCTGACTCCCGATTCCAGCTTCCAGAACCACGAGAGAAGCTCCTGGGGCTAAGGCCGCACGGCTTGTGGTAGTCGGTGCAGAACCAGGACGGGACCTTCTCTAAAGGCCCGTGGGGTCTGCGCGGTCCTGCCGCGGCGATGGCCCGGGGCCCCGCAAGCTCCTCTCTGCAGCAGCCGGCGGTGGCCGCACGCCCTCCGCACGGCAGGGAGCACACAGGGCACGCGTCTGATCGTGACCTATCTATGGCTAAACTAATTTCCCTAATGCTCTGGGAATAGACTCATGATGGTGTGTCCAAAACAAAGACACAAAATATCCTAGTTCAAATTACAATTCGGAATGTATTAGGCTTTCTTGAGAGTATTTTCCATAATAATTTTTTAAAAAAAGAAAAAAAAAACAAATAAAAGGTTACAGAGAAGTGATGTGGACTGAGCAGTGCTCTCAGAGAGCACTAAGAGTTTCTGAGAGTTTTCCAGAAACCTAGAGTAGCTTCTCAGCATGGAGCCCAGTAGCCCCACGTCCATGGGCTCCAAGGTGCTGCATGGACTCCTCAGGCGTCCGTGAATGCTGCATTCCCGCAAACAAGTCCATTTTCCTGGGGAAGGGGCACCACGCATACCTGGGCATCTATCTCCACCACTTCCCCAGTCCCTCAACTAAACTAGAACCCGATCCTTTTCCTTCAGTCACATCCTAACGCTCATTGACCACATTTCCCCTGCTGAACATTTTGGATTGACTTTTCTTTTTTAATGTTTATTTATTGTTGAGAGACAGAGAGAGAGAGAGCATGAGCAGGGAGGGGCAGAGAGAGAGGGAGACACAGAATCTGAAGCAGCTCCAGGCTCCGAGCTGTCAGCACAGAGCCCGACGCGGGGCTCGAACCCACGCACCTCTCTGCAATGTGGTCACCAAATTTGATAAAGTAAATTGTATCACATGCTCACAGAAGACTTATTTATCTTTTATTTTTCACTTTAACATTTGAACCATTGTTTTCACTGAAATCTCTCTGAAAAGTGTCTGTTTTCTCCCACGGTCGGGTAATGGTATATGTATGCTATTGTCCGTCTGTCTGCATCTGTAAATTACACATGGAGAAAAGAAGTAAATTTGAAATGCATGTTAAGGCCCACCTCTGAAATCGAGGACTTTATTTTTTATTCATCCAAATACAGTGTTTCTTCTTCTGTAATGTGGACTTTAAATAGAGATGGGTATAAAATAATACTGTCAGAGTAATTTCAGTACTTACTGTAAGAGTATGGTATGTGGAGATTCAATACCCGAAAACAAAATGCAGTAGGAGGAAAACTTCTTCCTAAGACATGTGCGTGCGTACTGGGTACTCATTCCCTACGGCGCTGCAGACCAGCAACAGCAATGTGCTTCTAACCCCCAAACCTGGGAGGAGCGGGGGCGCAGACAAGTGTGGACGCTCCGCGCCCGCGAGGCAGCGTGAGAACAGAAACCCCCAGTGTCCCGCCGAACGGCAATTGCCTGGGGTGGGCGTGGGCAGGACCTGCTTCTCCTACGGAGCCCCCACCCTCCCTCGAGGCCTGAACCCCAAAGAAAAACAATCTTCTCGGGGCGCCTGGGGACTCAGTCGGTTAAGCATCCACTCTTGGTTTCGGCTCAGGTCCTGATCTCGTGGTTCGTGGGTTCAAGCCCCACGATGGGCTCTGTGGGGCCTGCTGCAGATCCTCTCTCTCCCCCTCTCTCCGCCCCTGCCCCACTCACCCTCTCTGTCTCCCTCTCTCTCAAAATAAATAAACTTTAAAAAAAAAAAAAAAGAGGNGGGTGCCCCCCTCCAGATGAGACGGGGGCCCAGCCGGCACAGCAGACACGGGGAGCGAACGGGACAGAACGAGAGGGGCGAGCCTGGGCAGCACCGCTCATTCAGAAAGCACTCCCGGGAGAAAAGCTCCGTAAGGGATTCCAGCGAAGGTTTCTGGGGTCCCGGGTGGAACGACACTCAAACAAGCTGATTTAATCCCGAGTGAAGTTTTGGTAAAAAAGGAAGAGAAGCAGGAAAACAAGGAGAGGATGGAGACGAGGGAGAGGGGGAGACGAGGGAAGGGGGCGAGCGGGACGGCTCTCAGCCTGTGTGCGGAGCATCCAAGCGACAGCTACGCGGACACGCATTCTGTGTTCCCACGTGACAGGCCCGGAGCTCTGCTCTGCCTCTTGGCAACCATTCCAGGCAGAACTACTTCTATCTGTTCCCATTCCACAGATGGGAAAACCGAGCCAAGAGAGGCCAAGTCACTCAGCGGGCAGGTGGCTTAGCCTGATTCCAGAGTTTCGTTCTTTATCACTGTGCTACAGTGCAACAGATCCTTGCGTGCTGCCCAGGAACCTAAAAATCATACTTTCTACAGGACAACTTATATCTTCAGTTCCAAATTATCATAAGTAATACAAGGTTCAATACCTACTGTATGCAGACCTCTCACAGGAGGAAAAAGTCATTAAATAGGGTTTCTGTGCCCAACAACCAATAATATATTCATGTACAAATTCTTACTATCCGGGCTATTCTTAAGTGATAATCTTTATTTATGGTCATTACATTCATCAAACCTTTCCTTTCAAATTTGAAGCTAAGAAAGTATTTTTATTCCCCCCAAAAAAGTATTTTCGTTGCATCCTTGTTCCCACAAGCCCCGCCCACCTGCAAGCCCCGCCCGCCCAGCCGCCTCCTTTCCCCCCATCCTCCAGGCCCCTCACACTCTGGCCTGGGCAGCGCCCTCTGACCCTCTGCTGTCCCTTCCCTCCTCGCTGCCCTCGAGATTTTACAGGACTCCTTCCCTTCCCATCCCCCCGCCCCAGCCGCTCACACCCCACAGCTGGCGGCAGCACCGCTGGAGATGGTCTGAACTACTGGACGATGATCCATTCTCTGCCCACCCCCACGGCACCACGAGCCTCAGGAGAACAGGCATCTCATGGGTGAGACTCCCTCCGGTCCGCACACGGGAGGGTGCCTGAGAGGTGGTCACATGTTTGTGGAATGACTTTGCCCACAGACTTTATAAACTGATCAGATTTCACTTTCTTTAAGAATAACGAGCAGAAGTAAGATTGGAGAGTCCAACCCTGCCTTTAACAACAGGCTTTGTTTCACATTTAGAAACTAGAATAGTCTATGATTCCTAAAATGGAATACAAGAACCCAAACGGGAGCCACAAAAGGTATTCTGGGTGGATATATTAAAATCAAAAACTGAAGAGGAGGCATTCATAGAATGCCAACATCTACTTGGGGTTGGGGGGTGGGCAGGTACGTAATTAAAGTGCAGACACAGAACCCGAGGACATACGCTTCTACCTCTCCTCTGACGTCAGAGGTGCCCGGGCCTCTTGGCACAAAGGCTCAGGCCTCAGAAAAGACAGGATTATCAAGCATGAGACTCATGTTCCTCTGCCCCTGGGGTAAACTGTGTCATTACTACACAGCTCACACCGCGGCTGCACCACTGTTAAACACTAGCTGGGGCGCAGTGTCTTCCTAAGTTGGCCCAGTTTATCTTCAGTTCAGCCTGGGATCTGGGAGACACTCTAAATATGCAAGCCACTGGGCAAATGAACACTGTAGACTCGGTGCAAGTCCATTATCACAGGAGATACAGCCCTAAATACACAGCTTTCTGCCAAGAAGTCAAACACACGAGCTCAAATACGAAGCACAGGGCATACCTACGTACTGTTTCTGACAAAAAGGAATCACGTCTTCCGGGGGAGGGTACGAAAGACACACACACACACACACACACAAAATAAGGTGCGTGTGTGCACATGTACCAGACACACAAAAATAACTTCAAATCTTGGTCCTACCACTAACAGGAGGAATAATTTGGCAAGTTAGGTCGCCTTCCTAACATGTTTTCTGATCTATAAAGTAATGACATAGCCATCCCACAGCTCTGATGTGAATTAAAAATCACATGTAAAGGATGTGACACTCGGCTCACAGAAATGGGAGCTGTAATGCTGACACCATGAAGGCACACACGCGCAGGGACACACAAACCCTCTCCCCTCCCCCACCTCAATCACAGGGCTTCACACCTGCACGCTCTCTTTCTCCTGGAAATTCTGAGTATTCACAAAGAAGGGACTATTCTTTGTGACTTTGTAAGAAAAGTTAAAATTAAAAATCTATTAGCCATTAAACACTCCTCTGAAATGTTTCTTCCCCAGAAATCCTTGGAAAACAAAAATCCCCAACTCAAATCCCCATTCTTCAGACTAAGTACTGACCATCAAGCTTGTGACACGGCAGATTTTCAGCAAAGGTGTCCCGAGAAGCCCAAGNGTGAGAACAGGCCTGAAGAGACCCCTGACAGTCCTGCTTAGACAGGGAAAGGTTTTTCTGATGAAAGAGATTACATGGAAATAAATTTGCTTTACCAACTTTCCCCAAACTAATTCAGACTTCAGAGTTAGAACTATCACCAACGGCCGCCTGCCCAAGAACATTCCACGCCCTTAAGAGCTGGATACTCTGCCCCTGAAAGCACTCCATGCTCCACTCACAGTGCGCTGCACACAACTATGTATTTATTTAATCAGTGCCGGTTGAGTACCGTACAACCTCTCCCTCATTCCCTTATAAATTACTACCTAGTAATTCTCTGACTAGGTGCTTGTCTGACACCTAACAATGTCTTACTTAAATCTCAACATTTTATCCTCCACTTACCAAACAGAAATGCAATAGATAAATCAGGGTTTCCTCATGGGAGACAAAAATTAACTCTTCCTCCCTAACAATCTTAACTAAGGAAGGGAAGCCAATGACTAGAATTGGGCTCTACGGGGCTATGCTATACAATCGGGCTATGCTAAGAATTTTCTTCAAAGTATGTAAAAAAATTATGACATTATCCTCAAAGTGCATTACAAGAGGAGAGTTAATACACATTGAGAAGTTAGGGACTTCCTTTAAGAAATAAAATGGATTGGGGCGCCTGGGTGGCTTAGTCGGTTAAGCGTCCGACTTTCGCTTAGGTCACGATCTCGCGGTTCGTGGGTTCGAGCCCTGCGTCGGGCTCTGTGCTGGCTGCCAGCTCAGAGCCTGGAGCCTGTTTCAGAGTCTATGTCTCCCTCTCTCTCTGACCCTCCCTTGCTCACGCTGTCTCTCTCTCTCCTAGAAATAAATAAAACATTTAAAAAAAAAAAATGAAATGGATAACATTCCAGGGGAAATACGCAAAAATATGTAATAAAGACATAGAAGATTACAGACCAAAAATATCCTGTGACAAGAATCATTGTACTGAATCAATTCTATTTCCAAGTTTTGAAAAGCAATACCTATACCAGTTCTGAGGCTATATTATCAATGTAGAACTTCACTTCTCAACAAGACATACAGAATTAGGACCGCTGAGAATCAATACAGATCATAAAACCAAAGTCTTAGAAGCAGAAGCAGCCTGGAAATTACCGAATGCCTCCCTTTATACATGAAGCGGCCAAGGCCCAGCTAAGAGGCCGAGCAGGGGTGCTAGAGAAGAAGTAACACCCAGATGCCCCACATCTCAGCACAACATCATTTCACCGAAACAATTCTGAATCTCTGGGTTTTTTTCATTTAAAAGAAAAAAAAAAAGGCATTCCTCCTGGCCCTTTTTTAAGTCTTTCAGCAGCTTTCAAAGGGCATGCTGAGTTCCAAACTGTTACTGGTGACAAAGACATTTCCTGTCTCTGACACGGTAACATACTGCTAGGCTATTACTAACTTTTTAGTTCAAAGGACTGCAGAGGAATTATTTTTAACAGGGCCAAGGGTATCTTTAAAAATAATGAGTTGTTCACATCCCTCCTATAATATATAGGAACTTAGGGGGAAACAATTATAGTGACTCTACCTGAAATACAGTCAAGTCTAAACAGAGTAAGTGCCAAATTCAACTCAGATTTTTATGGGATTTTGGTGGGGGCAGTTCTAGGTTTCACAGTAAAATGGAGAGAAAGATCCAGACTTTCCACAGGCCCACACCCCCACACACAGCCTCCCCACCATCAACGTCCTGTGCCGGAATGGGACAGAACTTACAATCGATGACCCTATGCGAGCACAACCTTCTCGCTCAAAAGTCCACAGCTGGGGGGCACGCCTGGGTGGTTTAGTCGGTTAAGTGTCTGACTCTTGATCTTGGTTCAGGTCATGATCCCAGGGTTTGTGAGTCTGAGCCCCACATCAGGTGCTGCGCTGACACTGAGGAGCCTGCTTGGGATCCTCTCTCTCCCTCTCTCAAAATAAACAAACGTTAAAAGAATTTTTTTAAAAAGTCCATAGCTGACAGTATGGTTCACACGTACATGTCATGGGTCTGGACAAACGCATGACCACACGCTTCCACCATTACGGCATCACGCACAGTACTCTCACTGACCAACAGCCCCCTATGCTCCGCCTATTCAGCCCTCCCCAACTCCCAACCCCTAACCTTTTTACTGACGCCATAGTTTTGCCTTTTCCAGAAAGTCACATAGTTAGAATCATATGGTGCATAACCTGTACAGACTGTCTTCTTTCACTTAGTAATATGCATTTAAAATTCTTCCGTGTCTTACCACGGCTTGGCAGCTCTCTGCAGCACTGGATAATACCCCACTGTCCTGGTACCACAGCTCATGTATCCATTCACCCACTGGAGGACATCTTGACGGTTTCCAAAATTTGGAAAGTATAAAAAAAAAAAAAAAAACCTGCTACAAACATCTGTTTTTTTGTGGACATAACATCCACCCATTTGGGTGAATACCAAGGAGTGTGACTGCTGACAGTATGGGAAAGAGTATATTCAGTTCTGCGAGAAACCACTAAGCAGTCTTCCAAAATGGCTGCACCATTTTGCATTTCCACCAACAACGAACGGGAGTTCCTGTTGATCCACATCCTCGGCCAGCACGTGGTGTTCTCGGCCTTCAGACTTCGGCCATTCTAAGAGGTGTGCAGTGCCATCTCCCTGTTGCTTTAATTAGCATTTCTTGAAGACTCCTTAGGTGGGGCTTCTTTCCCAATGCTTATTTGCTTCTGCAGGTCTTCTTTGGTGAGGTGTCTATTAAGGTCTTAGGCCCAGTTTTTAATCAGGCTGTTCGTCCTCTTACTGTTGAGGTTTATGGGCTTTCTGCAGACTTTAGGTACTAGCCCTGCCCCTGTGTGTCTTTTGCAAATATTTTCAGCCAGCCTGTAGTTTGTCTTCTCATTCTCTTCACACTGTCTTTCACAGAGCAAAAGTTTTTTATTTAATTATATACAGCTTGCCAATTTTTCTGTCATGGATCAATTTCTCTTTCAGGCTTTGGGGGTGTAACTAAAGAGTCGTTGCTCAGAAACAAAGTCATGCAGGTCTACTATGGTATCTTCTAGGAGTTGTATGGCTTCCCATTCCACACTCAGGTCAATGATCCATTCTCAGGTAATTTTTGGTGAAGCATCTGAGATCAGCGTCTAGGGTCTTCGTGTTGCTGCTGTTTGGGGTTTGTCGCATGTGAACGTCCAGCTGTTCCGGCACCGCCTGCTGAAGAGACCAGCCTGCCCTAGCACACCGCCCTTGCTCCCTCCTCGATATGAGCTGATCACACTCATGTGGGTCTATTTATCTATTTATTTTCACCAACACTTCAGAGTCTTGTTACCGCAGGTTCATAGCGAGTCAAGATGCTGGGCATTAGCAGTCCTCCAATTTTGTTCAAGATGACATTGGCTACTCTGGGTCATTGGCCCTCAATAAACTTCCCAATCAGTGTGTTAATATCTACAGAACAACTTGCTCGGACTTTGATTGGGATTGCATTTAATATGCAGATCAAGTTGGACAAGATAACAGCGAGTCTGTCCTTCCTATGCGTGAACATGGATTAACTTTCCATTTATTTAGCTCTTTGGTTTCATTCATCAGAGTTCTGTGGATTTCCTCAGATTTTGTATATCTAGGTATTTCATTTGGGGGGGCGTGCTAACATAAATGGTATCAGATGATTCATTTAAAATTCCCTTGTTCATTGCTGGTACCCAGGCAAGCAACGGACTTCTGCAAATTAACTCCAGATCTCTGTCCCCCAGCCACTACACCTGATTCATTCCAGGAGTAGTTCTCTTGGTTCTTTCAAATTTTCTACATAGGCAATCATAATACCTGTGACCAAGACTTTGATCTCTTCCTTCCCAATCTGTGTTACCATTACTTCCTTTTCATGTCTTAGTGCATCAACTAGAACTTCCAGTACAATGTTGAAAAGAAAGAGTGAGGGACACGCTTGTCTTGTACCTCATCTTAGTGAGAAAACATCAACTTTCTCATCATTAAGGACGATGTTAGTTGTAGGCTTTTTGTAGACAGAGTGACAGTCGCAAAAATGGCAAAGCAGGCCTGTTCCTCCACCAAAATTCCCCAAAACAGGAGCAAAAACTGTCCAAGTCAACTTTGTCAGAACTCTGAAAAATAGTCAGACGTTTACAGTAATGAGAGACAGCAAGTCCAGAAAAATGCAACTTAAAAAGGGAAGAAGAGGTTGGCACATTTTTATTTGCCTTTGCAGTGTCCCCTCCCCTGCTCAGCAGTGGCCCTGGGGAGTGCAGCCCGTTTCCGGTGTGGGACCCTGGCCCCCCCGTTCCAGAGAGCGCAAAGCGGACCCCACTCTCAGCATGTCAGTGGGCTGCCTGACCTGTCCTGGGGGGCATCCGGAGGATGCACCTCAGCCACCTGACTTGCTTCACCTAATTCAGAACCGTCTTGGGCAGAAGGTAGCTACTCAAACACTTTCCTGAGAAAGAGTGAAAAGCAAAAGAATCACCCACTGCTGGGGCAGGGGCCCGGGGGCACGGGCTGGCCAAACGTTACAGCTGAAGCCAACAACGGACACACGGAAAGCCTGGGAGGCAAAGCTGGGGACAGAAAGACGGAACCCGGAAAGTTCCCTCTCACACCAGGGACAGGACGCGTGCTCAGAGAAGAGCCAAGAAGACCCCAAAATGTCCAATTCTGACCTCGGGCTGATGTTCAGGCTCAATGCAGACAGAAAGCAAAGACTAAGGCAAAGCTGTAAAGCACAAGGCTGAGCTCGAAAATGTGTCCCAGCACCGGCTGACACGCAAACACAGGGAGGGTCTGCCTGCTTCCTTCCCCCTTGGGGCCAGCGAGCCACGGACGCCGCTCACCCACACGGCCGTGGCCGCGTTTACCTCAGACACCGCCGTGATAAATAACAATTTAGAAGACTAGTTTTCCCCAAAGAAATAAAAATGCTTAAGCTCATGCAAAACAGGTGCAGGTGAATGTTTCAAGCAGCTCTATTCACAATTACCAGGTTCTGGAAACAAGCCCCAGCATCCTTCAGTGGCTGAGGGGTTAAGGGGACTGTGGTGCCATGTACGTATTTACAGAAATAGACACAATGACCAACAAAGGGATAAAACTAGTAAAACTAAACTAAATTTGTTTCATAAAAGAAATAATGTATGACAGTTTACAGAATGTCCTAAAAAGCAGCCTATGAAGTAACTATAATCAAATTCATTTTCCTAACCATTTCTATCATGACAATAGATTCTGCACGGAGAAACAATGGAAAGCCACATATTTAAAGAGATTATTTTGCCATAGTCACTATAATGAAGTCACACGGCGGAAGTGCTAAGTAAACACTGACATTATTTTTAATTCAACAGTCTACATCTTCAAAGGCAAATGCTAGTTTTGTGGATTGACGAACTGAAGAGACTCAACGCACCTACTATGGAACTNNNCCCTCCTGGTGACACTTTGCAGATGTCTGACAAACCCATGTGCGCTGATGTGAACTAGGAGGGAAGCGACAGGCAGCGTCAGCTGGATGCGCAGGAGGGAGGGGAGGCAGAGTGGGCCAGGCAGCAAGCATCCGAGGGCCCTGGTGTGGGGGGCGCCCTCAGCCCGTGGGTCTGCAGGAGACCGAAGACACTGCCTCTGCTCTCAACTTATTAGCCTATGGATTTTTTTTTTTGAGGTTCAAAACTACAAGACAGAAAAACTCTTAAATGCTAAATTCCGTATTAGCAAGTGAAAGTGCAAAGGCATGTCAGGGAATTCTCACAGTTCCCATCCACAAGCACTTAGGAGGTGCCAGGTTCTCCGTGCTGCCCATAAATTAACCTTCCCCACACGCACTCCTCCTTTCCCGCTTGGTCCTCCCTCTACCTCGCCTCCCTCCTCCTCCTCTGTTAGACAAACCAGACAACGGAGGTTCAGACAGATTAGAAGATCTGTCCAAAGTCGAACAACCAGGAAACAGCAACTACCTACGTAAAACCCCGTGAGTTCGGCTCAAAATAAAATAATACAGTCCTTTTTTTCCTTCCCCAGCCAGAATTTCTAAATCTAGTGAGGGAGTCACAAATATCTGGTGAAGTCTGGTGACTTCCTTGAGTCACAGAGGGCTACAGAGAAATGTGATGTCTCAACCAAGTCCCCAAGGACTAAGGACAGTGGCCAGAAGGGGGAGGGAAGGCCCTTGGGCAGAGGAACAGGGGGGTCAGAGTCTGGCCTGAGTGCCTGGCTGGCTGCACATTAACACAATCACATTTTAAAAAACCACACCTATAGGGGGCACCTGGGTGGCTCAGCTGGTTAAGCTTCTGACTTCAGCTCAGGTCATGATCTCAGGGTCATGGGTTTGAGCCCTACATCAGGCTCTGTGCTGACAACGGCTTCGGATTCTGTGTCTCCCTCTCTCTCTCTCTCTCTCTCTCTCTCCCCGCGCCCCCCCCCCCCCTGCAGCTCTGTCTC
>NW_027529531.1:383305-395303 GCF_008692635.1 Crocuta crocuta
CCCCTCCCCTCTCTCCCCCCCCCTCCCCGCGCCCCCCCCCCACTGGTGCTCTGTCTCTGTCTTTCAAAAATAAATAAATGTTAAAAAAAAAATTTTTAAACACACCCAGCTTTAGTATGTAAACTATGACAAAACGAGCAAGTCAGAATCCCATTCACATTCCCATATACTGCTGGTGGGAGTGCAAATTGGTACGATCATGCTGGAAAAGCATCTGGCAGCGTCTAGAGAAGGTGAACACACGCATGCGCGGCCACCCAACAATCCCACCCTCCAGCAACGCGTGCCTTCTGTCCGTCAAAACACACCTGCTGCCAGAATACGGAAGGAAGCACGGCGTCCAGCAGCCAACGCTGAAAACACCAATCATCCAACAGCAGGAGAATCAAAACACAGGGGCGGCTGCGGGGCTCAGTCAGTTGAGTGTCCGACTTCAGATCAGGTCAGGATCTCAACGGTTCATGAGTTCAAGCCCCGTGTCAGGTTGTGTGCTGACAGCACAGAGTCTGCTTGGGATTCTCCCCCACCCCCCACCCACACATTTGTGTGCATGTGCTCTCTCTCTCAAAAACAGAGAAAAATGCACATGCACACGCACACATGGCCATGGGTTGAAAGCCACTCAGGAAAACCATCATGGTCCCCAGCGGGGCCAAGCCTTCATGAAGAGACGGGACTCTTTCCTTCCACACAAACACCCGCCTGTTCTATGAAACCATCGCCAGCCCCCTCACACTCTCACCAGACCCATAACTAGCTTGTCTTAAGTTTACTTTTTAAACACTTTTAAAAACATAGTCATTTATGGAGACTGAAGTGCCAGGCAGTTTATCAGTGTTTTCTCAGTAAGGAGATGGGGGTTCAAGAGAGAAATAGTCCAGGGTCACACAGCTAAAAAATACTGAAACTCGGATCCAACCCCAAGACTTTGTGAATCTGAATCCAAAGCACTACTTACTATGTTTCCACCTTTCATTCCACCTTATCAGTAGTGATCCATTTACCTGTTTTGACCTCAAGATTCTGATTTCTTTGAAACTCAAGATTCTCGAACTTATTCACTTATATCATCTGCTCTAAATAAAGGGCCTAGCAAACAACAGGCGCTCAGTGAGGGTTTTCAAAAAAACTAAGTAGTTAGTAGGTGCAATTTCCTCCCAAGATAAAAAATATAGGTTCTATTACACTAGGTCGGTGCTGATTAGATCACTCAAATATTCACCAAATGCCTGTGCCCTCAGAAACCCTGATGTTTTCTGGAGACATAACTGAAAACACAGCATCTTCTTACAAAGTTTAGAGGGCTGTGCTTGTCCAACAACAGAGTAGCTATTTGCTGAGCCGTGGAAAGCTGCTCCTCCAGAGTGAGTTCCGCTCACAGCGTAAAGTACACTGGCTTTCACGGACAGCAGTACAAATGAAAAAACGTAAAATATTTCTGTAAATAATCTTCATACTAACTACATGCTAAAACTCATCTTTTGGAAATATTAAATTAAGTATATTAAGTATATGTTTAGTATTATAATTAATTTTAGCTGTTTACTTTTTTAAGTAGCTGCTAGAAAATTTTAACTTACATATGTGGTCCACGGTGTATTTCCACTGGACGGCACTGATCTCAGGACCCTTTTCTCCTCTGTATTCAAGGTCTCTTTCCGTTAACGTGGACTAGGAAAATGCACAGTGAGTCTAAGTGACAGGCCACTCTGCTTCCACCCTGGGTCTTGGCTTCCACGTGAAGCAGTGACTTCACTATTTTTTTCCTTTCTTACAAGAGTCTTACCAGACCAGTTAGTATTCAGAGGACATGGTCCAACTTCGCCAAACTACTTAAAACCTGATTTTGACTTTACTGTTTTCAAGTGACTATCATGTATAAAACTAACACTCCTGGCTTATATGAAGTAAGACATATCGGTATAATACTTCTTTAAGATTCTGAACATCAGTACGTTCTCTGTCCTGATGATACTGAAAGCCTGGAGGTAGGCAGGGCTGTCACTGTTACCACTTTCCTGATGAAAAGCCTGAGCAAAGGTAAATGACTTGCGGGGGGACAAAAGGCTTGTCACTGGCAGAGAGCAGACTCCCTCCACTCAGATCCAACTGGGCAGTGCTTCGGAATAAGCAATCCGTCTTTGTATTTGCGTCCTGCAGCCCCTTAACAAATCACCACTAACGGGACCTCGAACAACAGAACTGCATTCTCCCACTGCTCTGGAGGCCAGACCTCCGAAGCCCAGCCAGGGCCCTACCCCTGGGGGCCATCCGGAAGGCTCCTGCCGGCATCTCCTGACCGCCGAGCCTCACCACTTCAGTCTCTGCCTCTGTGGACACCCCCTCCCCCATCACACTGCCTTCGGCTGTCTCTGATAAAGACACCTGTTAGATTTAGAGCTCATCCAAGTGATCCAGGATGACTCATCACAAGACCCTTAACTTGACCACACTTTCCCGTCAGGGTCACAGCCACACTTTCTGGGTTTAGGATGTGGACACCTGGAGGGGGCGAGGGGGTGGGGGGAGCAGGGAACCACTGAACCCACTGCCTACCTTTAGACCCTGAGCCTCTGGTCTAAACAGTAGCTTGGCTCTGTGCTGCAGTTCTTAAGTCCTGGCTTTTCTTCCCAGGAAGGGTAAAAACAAGACACTATGATGACTGGTTCAGGGAAAAGTAAGGATTCAGGGAGTCAGGCAGATCTGGACCCAAAATGCTGCCTCAACATTTGGTTACTGTGTGACTTTGGAAAAACAATTTCATCTCCCTGGGTCTCAGTTTTATCTTCTTTAATAAAACAACACTTGCCTGATGGGATTCTATGATCATTAAATTAAGGGGGGAAAAAAGGAACCAGGAACCCGTCTGCACTGTGCCAGGGTCACCCGGGCTCCTGCCCCGCCCTCTTTTTCACATTTATGCTCTCAGTGGAATGGTATCTGGGGTCACATCGAGCCATCAGTTATGTACGGCCTTAAGAAAAACTGTGGTGTAAACATCTGAATTTACTAGGAGGAGGAGTTATCATATGCTTTACAAAAGGTTCCTTTGACTTACAAAAGGTTCCTTTGACTTACAAAAGAATTCAAAAGGTAGGTTTACCTTCCCTACCAAATCAAGTCCGCAAACCTCTGTGAAAGATCCGCTTGCTCTGCAAATAGCTGCCGCCCAATAAAGGCTTTGTTAACAGGAACGCACCTGCATCAAGGGGAGCGCATGTGCAGCGAGCGGCTCACTAACCAGCCCTGTCTCCCTGTAGCGGTGCCTCAAGGAAGGTCCCAGACACACCCCATGGACAAAGAGGTTTTCTTCAGAGACAGCTGACGCCCACCCAGCCGACTCGTGGGCGATCGGACCTTTATTTGCTCCTGTTAATTAATTAGTCTTTGAAGATGCTATTGGTCCGAAGATGCTCTGACCCACATTTCCTGAAAATATTAAAGGGGTGGAGAGAAGTGCCGTCCGGAGGGGACAGTGACACACAGTCTGGCTCAGGAAATGACACTGACGGGACCGCGATCTGCACGCTGGGAACACCGGGAAGTAGGAGGTCACGTAAAAGGGTGTATGACCCAAGGTGACCCTGTCCTCTGGCAGCAGCTCCAAACTAATAACTCTCTGAAAATCTAGGATGTTTTTTAAAGGCAGAATGATTCTTTTAAATAACTGCATAAAAATGAACATGGAAAAAAAGACTATTAATCTGATCTGACATCTAAAACATGTAACTGTCTGATACCCTCTTCTTCCGGCTTCAACTCAGTTGCCCCCACGAAAGAAACCATCAGGACAAGTGAGACAGCCCCCGGGAAGAGCCAGCGCCAAGCCCATAATGCGTTATCACCACGTGCTTTCAGAAACACAAACAGGAACTTACAATTCCATTATTTTGCTATTTTATCTTCTTTTTTTTAATATTTTTATTTATTTCTAGGAGACAGAGAGAGAGAGACAGCGTGAGCAGGGGAGGGTCAGAGAGAGAGGGAGGCACAGACTGAAACAGGCTCCAGGCTCTGAGCTGGCAGTCAGCACAGAGCCCGACGCGGGGCTCCAACCCACGAACCGCGAGATCATGACCTAAGCGAAAGTCGGACGCTTAACCGACTAAGCCACCCAGGCGCCCCTATTTTGCTATTTTAATATCAAGAAGCTAGAATATTTTATCTAAGAGAAGTCTGTGTTCAGAACCAAGTATCAACCTCCTCAAGTACTACTTCATTTCAAAATCAAAATCACTTAATTCCATTTAATAGAAGTTAGAAACTTCTATCTCAATTTTCCAAACACTGACTGATGTCTCTCTCCACGAGTGGTATGATCTACTGAGGCAGAAACTACCACCTTATTCATCTTCTTTTCCCCAGAGCCTGTAATTACTGTTGGTTCTTGTTCGTATAAAGTCAGCACAAACACTAAATTAGCAAATGCTGAACCACCCATCATCCCCAAGGGGAAACACAGGGCTAGTTAGGTTCCTATGAACTTCTCGTCACAACGTTTTCATCCACTGATCAATACGCAACCCTGACTGACGTGTGTCTATTTAAAAACACCTTATTTCAGTACATTGTTGACTCCCCAACACTGAAGCCACAGCAACTTCCATAGCATCTGTGGCTGCTCCATAAGGCACATCACAGGCTTTTTGGGCTTAAGAACACTAGACTTGATGGTGCTTCGGACTAGGCGTGGGGGCCATTTTAAACAGCCAAATCACGAATAAAAAGGACAAAAATGACAAATACATGGCATTAAATACGCTGGTTTTGTTTACAGAATGAGAACTGAAGCAAGAAGGCGGAGCATGGCCTTGTCTGCCCTCAACCTGGCCCACGCTTGTGGGAGGAGTCGCGTTTTCGGCCGCTCGGCGTGTGCACGTGCCCACGAAGGGCGGGAACAGCGAGGACGCTGGTTTGGGGGTCAGAGGTAGATGTCAGCGAGTAGACATCTGCGAATACAGAATCCGCAAACCGTGAGGACTGGCCCCGTGTTCATGCAGCAGGTACTTGACGAATGTTTCAGAATGAATGAGGAGTGTCCCCATCACTTCCAGTGAGTTCACGATTAATACTGATTACTAGTAAAATAAGTTTATTCCTGTAATCCCATTGGAGGCACGCCTGGTTTCCACTGAATGCACGGGGGCAGCGAGCGAGATGCAGGGAGGGCCCCGCTGGCTGTCAGCAGTCAGGCTAGCCACCGGGGTCTGCAGGAACCGCGTCTTCTGCTAACGGGTGGCTTTCCTTGTTGATGCTGCTGGCTCTCTGATAAACATGCAAACAGTGAGCAGCACATGTCAGGAAATTCTTTTTTTTCCTTTCAAAAATTTTTAAATCTTTATTTATTATTGAGAAACAGAGACAGAGTACAAGCAGGGGAGAGGCAGAGAGAGAGGGAGACACAGAATCCGAAGCAGCTCCAGGCTCCGAGCTGTCAGCACAGAGCCCGACGCAGGGCTCGAACCCACGAACCGTGAGATCATGACCTGAGCTGAAGTCGGACGCTTAACCACCTGAGCACCCAGGCGCCCCAGGAAATTCCGCTGGAAAAAGGAGTCGCATCCCACCAGCAGACTGGAACGAGGAGCCACACAGCACATGGGCGTCGGCGCTCAGGCGTTACCACTGCTCATTCCTACATCACCGCCAGGGGTAAAGCTGTCACCACGGGGACAGGAAGGTAAGTTCTCGTCACACTCTGGCCTTGGAAAGCCAGTTCTCTGATCCGTGACGGCCGCTTTCAAACGAGCAATATCCGAGAGGCATCACGCTTCACCTCTTGGATGCACTGCCTGTACCCTCCAGACAAGTCCTCACGCGTTCGGGTCCGGTACCAGCTGATGCGCCCGCTCTGTCCCAGGGTCCCTGGTCACGCTACGCCGGGCAGCAAATACAACAGAAGTTTTCAACCGCTTGCTTCCAAAACAGCTTTCCCTCCTTGGATCACATACGGGTCCCTCGACTCGCTGCCTTGCGGTTGACATCTCGCCCCCAACACAACAGCTGCTAATTCTTCACGATGCGGGAGTCAAACTCCCCCTGGTGAGCGAGCAGTGCCCGGATTCCTATCCTGCACACTACTCGTTACTCGTGTAAACCTCCTGCACGATGCAGTAAAGCACAGCAGAACGGGGCCCTTTATCTTTCCATCAGAGAAAGATTTCAATACAAACACGCACATCCGATTTCCTGAAAGGTGCATGAATGTCACCTATTAGCTCTGAAACTCCCAATTCCCCTCCTCAACTCTGAATCATTTTTATGATAATATGTTAAGGGCTGAAGAAAAGAGTCATAATTTTTCTGGTCACTGACACCAGCTAATTCACAGGAGAAAATTCCACCCGTGAAAGACAGCCTGCCAGGGTTTTCTCTGAGCTCTGACACTTCCTGACCTACTGAGCAAGTTATTTAATCTTTAAATGCCTCAATTTCCTCACCTGTAAAATGGAGCTGGCAACAGTATCTATACCTCACAGGCCTGTTGTAAGGATTTAAAAAGGAGACTAGATTAAAACTGCTTAAAACAGTGCTCAGCAAATGCTGGCTATCACTAACACAAATAGAAGACATTAGTTTATGTAAGTCAAAAAACAAAATGCTGTGTTGCTATAAAAGTGACCTTGGTAGAATATCATGGCTTAAGAACCCAACTGTAGATAGGGGTCCCGGGGGGCTCAGTCGGTTAAGCCTCCGACTTCAGCTCAGATCATGATCTCATGGTTCGTGGGTTCAGTCCCTACATCGGGCTCTGTGCTGAAAGCTCAGAGCCTGGAGCCTGCTTCAGATTCTGTGTCTCCCTCTCTCTCTGCCCCTCCCTTGCTCGTGCTCTGTCTCTCAAAATAAATAAACATTAAGAATGCAACTGTAGGGGCGCCTGGGTGGCTTAGTCGGTTAAGCGTCCGACTTTCGCTTAGGTCATGATCTCGCGGTTTGTGGGTTCGAGCCCCGCGTCGGGCTCTGTGCTGACTGCCAGCTCAGAGCCTGGAGCCTGTTTCAGTCTGTGACTCCCTCTCTCTCTGACCCACCCCTGCTCACGCTGTCTCTCTCTCTCCTAGAAATAAATAAAACATTTTAAAAAAATTAAAAAAAAAAAAGAATGCAACTGTAGAAATTCAGTGGCATTTCTAAATTCCCAAAACACTTTTTTGGCTTCCTTGGTAATGAAAGTATAGATGTTAAACAGATATTCCTGCTTATAATCAGTTGTACATGCTGATTCTTGTGATCTATAATTCTCACTGCTAACTTTATTCAACTAGGGTATATTTAGAAATGTAAGATTAGGCACTAATGCAAAACTTGAATTTCACACATCTGAGCTGATCTCAGGATTAGCAACTTAATAATTTTCTATATACAACGAGCTGGGTTATTTAGGTTTACAGACCGTTCATTTTGATATGGGCACCTTGGGCTCCCTTTAAAAAATGTTTTTTATTATGTTTATATATTTATTTTTCGACAGAGCAAGTAATCTGGGGAGAGGTAGAGAGAGACGGAGAGAGGGAGTGCCAAGCAGGCTCCGTGCTGTCAGCGCAGAGCCCAATACAGAGCTCAAACCCATGAACTGTAAGATCATGATCTAGGGTGAAATCAAGAGTCAGACGCTTAACTGACTGAGCCACCCAGGTGCACCCCAACTGGGCTCCCTTTAACAAGGGAGCATAAAATTACAGATTTGAATGTTATCTTTCCTCTTCAGGATTTCATAATGAGCCACTGATACAGTTAAGCAGACATTTCGGTGGATGACATACTGCTCAGACTTTACCACTGTGATGACAATTTGGCTCTAGAACATGTTCTGTCTGGATTTTTATTTTAATGAGCAGAGAGAATATGTTTGGCATATGTGCCAGTAGATTATCAGCCGTCTTGAAAGGTTAAATCTCATGAATCTAATGTCCCTCCATATTTCAGTGTAAATGCCAGGAAGTACGGTGAGACAAACAGCCTGCCAGACCTGGTGCTGCTGAATGGACCTCAGTCCCTCCCCGTCCCCTGGGGTCCTAAAGACAGAGGTGAAGGTGCAGACACTGATGATGGTGTATATAAGTTCTGGTATTGGCGACCTACTGAACTACCCCGTTCATCGAATCCGCCACGGTTCTTTTTTCACAAAAAATAATACCAAACAGGAAGGCTTGTAAGGGGTAACAAGCAGATCAGAGAATATCACGCATGATGAATTAAACACATTTCTGCTAACAAATATCCATCTCTGCCAAACAATTCAGAAATAATACTAAACTGTTTAAACAGACAGGAACCTGGCCTACAGTCAAGAACGGCAATCATATATTTAAAAGAGAAAGACTTCAGTAGAGCTGCTTTCTCAGACAAAGGGCCTTTTCCCACTCTGGCACGAAGTGTGGGAAAGGAGCCAAGGGCGCTACTTATCAGCCGTCTGACATCAGAGCGGGGACTGCGTGCGTCAGCCGGCCCAGTAGGGACTCTTGGCTTATGGCAAAGGCCCCTGTGCTTCTTATCTTATCAGTTTGCAGTGTCTGGCACTTCAACCATTACCGTGTGAGCCTAGGAGGAACGGAGGTGTGTAATTGTGCGGGTGGGGTGTAGGCTAAAGTTGTGAGCTAAGCAGGCCTGAGCCACTCATTAATGAAACAAACAGCCCAACATACTGCATCAATTATAATAAAAGTCTCTGTCCTCAAATTCGACCTTTAAGGAAAGCGTTTGATTTTTTAAAAAGGTGCTCGAGCTGCATAAGACAACTCCCTCCACTTATGCAGAAGTATGTCAGAGTTCTAGTTCCGGAAGAGTAATTCCATTAAACTTCACTTAGAAGAGTTAAAGAGACAGCAATTTGTTAGAAAATGTGCCAGTAACGCTTACATTAGCTCCATTAAATCAGGTGTTTGGGGGCTGAGAATCAGATTAAAAGTGCTTTCAAGTGCTCGCCAATGTCTGCATCTGGAAACACAGGTCTGAAAGGCAGGTGGAGGTACACCAGGGACCCTCAGTCACGTCCCTCCAACCAGCGGTGAGAACTTCCTGAAGAGAAAAACTGCCTTATAAAAACTACCCACAATTAATTTTCAAAACCACTTGACTTAAAATTACCCTACATTTTTGAAATTTGAAGAAACGTCACACTTGCTTACTAAAAATAAATTCTGTCAATGTAATAAACTTATGCTTTGAATATCCAAAACAAAGAATGTATTTACTAGTTTCAATTCAGCTTGTACATCATTAGCACCACGCTCTAAGCACCTTACTTAGCTAACCGGCCAGACCAGCTTTACGTCAAATAGTTCTCTAATAAAAAACCAGCATGTGCTTATTCCATGACTTAACAGCGATCTCCACTTACTACACTGCACGGACTACACTGTCATCCCGCGGACACCGCCAATAAAACAGACTTATGAAATTACAAACCTGTTTATTATTCCTTCAAGCTTATGTGTTAAACTGAAATAAATGTAATTGACTTGCACCCAGAAACTCCCCTATACGGGTTGGGAGTCATGGCCACGTAGAAACCTTGTGCTCTGCTTCCAGGACAGAAGGCCCCTCGCTGCCCATACCTTCTGTCATGGGCTGAAAGGTGTCCCCACAAAATTCTAGGTCGAAGCCCTAACCCTCAATGGGATGGCACCTGGAGATGGGGCTCCTGGGAGGGGATGAGCTCCTGCGAGGGGGGCCCTCGGGGCGGGATTTGCGCCCTTTCACGAAGAGAAGCCATGTGAGCACGAGGCAAGGACAGGTCTGCCTGCAGGCGGGGAAGAGAACTCCCATCAGGAAGGGGAAGGTCCTGTGCCTTGATCCAGAACACAGAGGAGTAAGCGTCTGTTGTGCTGCCACCACCCCCCCCCACCCGGGTCTAGGGCGCCTTGTCCCAGCAGCCGCGCAGGCCAGCACACCTGCTCCCGGCCTCCCACTGGGTCCTCCTCCCAGGGAGGCGGCTCTGGGCCCTCGCCTGCACACTTCTGTCCCTGTCCCCTGCCTTCTCAGCCACTGAGTTGGAAGACTTCGGCCAATCATCTCAATGACGCCTCACCTACCTCCACAGAACCCCTCACTTATCCCCACACTACGTAAACCCAAACATGCAATTCCTTTCGCTGGCCTTTCTAATTGTTCAGAGGAGACGGACACAGCTGTGCCAACCCTGTTTCCCCCGGGTGACTCCGTGTCCCCGTCCCACAGCAGCAGAACCGAGACTGCCCCGTTACTCTCATGCATCCACACATGCCCCCGTCTCCCTGACACCGAACCTGTCCTTATTCCTGAGAGGGTCCTTCCCTCTTCCGCCTCAGCGTCTCTCTGAACCATGACCCATGTCCTACCTTCTCCCTTACCCCAGCCAGCTCTCCGCCCGTGGGCCCGGGCGATCCTTCTTTGCTTTGCTCACTCAATTATCCCCCTCCACATCTCAGGTCCTCAAACTCTCTTCATCCCCTTCTCACAGATTTCGAATCTCAGGCCAGGTAAACTCATCACGCATTCTTTTTTTTCCTTCTTCCACCTCCTGGTGCTCACTGCCCTGCCCTCCATTCCCATCCGTGCCTCCGTCACCACACTGTGACATCAGACCCCGTCACCTCACTGGAAAGGCTTTCGGAGATGGGAGCCAACCCTTCCTGGGCAGCTCAATCCGATGATCTCAGCCTCCTGGTAGCCTCAGTCTTCACCTGCTCAGACTCAGCCACATCAGATATTAGTAACCAATCCCGCGCTTCCTCGATAACTTCTCCTGCGTAACACAGCAGAGGTCAGTTATCCAACAATCAATTTGCCTACAGCAAATAAATCATTACACAGACGACCCTTCCTAAGAAAAACAGCCAACTAGAACTTCACAGAGATACTCAAAATCTGTTAGAACCCATCCAATGCCAAACACGGAAGCTCCTGAACACAATAAAAACCTGCCCAAAGTGCTGTGAGGAGTCACCGAGGGTTGATGCCCAAAAACATCAACGTATGAAGTAAATAATTTCAGTGCACTGATAATTTTAATAAATTGGCAGATTAACACTCAGAGCTAAAAAGTACTCATTTCCTGTCTATCTAAACGGCCCTGCCAAGTTTCCTTTGCTGACTTAGAGACTCTACTCACCTGTTACATGTTGGGATTTCCTCTCTTCTATTCTCATTCTATATTTCCTTTCCTTCAAAGTCTTCTCTACCCCCATGTCTTCAACTGTCACATCTCTGTGGGTAACTTCTACATCTATACTTTTAGCTTCTAATAAAAAAAAAAAATGAAATAACTATCCGATGGTTGATACCTTACCTTCTTGAATCTTTACTCGACCCTCTTCTGCACCCCACCTCTAAGTGAACCCCCCCCCACCCCAGCCGGCAATCCTCTCCCTCTGTCCTCAGGTTCACAGGTGCTGAATCCTGGTCGTACTCCTCCGCATCTCTGCACCCCGGTAGCCTGTTCACTTCCCACGGTTACTGCCCCTGGTCAGGACACCACCAGACAGCACTTTCCTCCCACACCAGGGAAGGTCCCGTGGCCCCTTCCGAACTAACGCTGGTTGGACAAATCAATCAGGAGAGTAATCTGGGCCCCTGCAAGCCGCCTGGTTAGCCACTCCCTCCGATGCGCTTACCAGGCCACAGGCCAGCATCTCTCCAGCCGCCATCAGGAAGAAGTCAACTGGCAGAGCGAGAAGAGCAAAGGCGCGGATCCCTGCGAATGTCAATGAGGCACGAATTCATGGGCCCTGGAGCTGCCCTGCCTCGGGGCTCCTGGTTTCGGCGCATAATTTATCCTTACTCTTCAAGCAATCTGGGTTGCAGCCTAGAGGTGTCCCAATTCCGGACACAGCCCTGTGAGCCGGCCCTGCTGCACCCCCGCCCTCCCCCGCACCGTTACCCTGGTGTCTCTGCACACGACTCTGGGGGGGACCAATCCTCCGGCCCACGGTCCGTGGCAGGGAGGCCCTGGGGCCGGGCAGGCCGGACACCGGGGGCACCGGCCCTCGGGGCGGCCGGCCGTGCCACTCCACACCGCACG
>NW_027529531.1:395333-411249 GCF_008692635.1 Crocuta crocuta
GACTAAAGTGCGCACGCGGCCTGGAATCGGGGACCCACGGCTGGAGGATGGGCCACAGAACCAAGAACACCTGGGGGGAGGTTTAAACGAGCTCCGCTCACAGCTCCGTGCCGTGGCCAGGCCTCCTCCGGCCCCTCCTGGCCTCGCCCCTCATCCCCCCTCCCCCCACTGGAAGGAGCGGTCTCGAGAACCTTCTCTGGGGAACCCGGGGATGCCACTGGGTGGGCCGCCAGGTGCAGGTGCAGCCCGACTTAGTAACCTGCTGGGTTCCTGCCGTGCGGGGGGCCCCAGGCCCGGGGAAGCCGCTTCCCTGTGCGCTCAGCGGCCGCGGGTGTCTCGGTAACGCGCGTTGTTAAACCGTCAAGGCCGTTTCTAAAGGGGGACCCCTTGTCCCGCTCCAGGTCCCTCTCCTCCCGCGAGAACCCGGGAGTGTTCTGTACGGTCCTCTTCTGCGAGCCGTACGAACCCCGGAACAATGACAGTATTGTAGGGTGGGAGCAAAGTGCATTTTAAGCGGAAGGTCAATAATCTGTTTCACATTTCTGTTTTAAAATGCAGCATCTGGTCGGTTCCTCGCTGTTTCAGAACAAAGTGAAAAACTCTCCTGAGATACGGAAGCACCTCCATGACCTGGAGCCGCACACGCCCTCCTCTCCGCCTCCCTGTTCCCCTCTGCTCTGGTCTAGGTACTGCGGCCCGCAGGCCTCTCCTACCCAATACGCATGACCTCCGCGGCCACCGAACTCTCTCTACTTCGGTTCTTAACATGCTGAATACAAAGTCAGTCTCCACCCGATTTTTCTCCATGTCTGAAGGTCAACCGTGTGTGTGCAGCAGGCTGTGCCAGATAATGTGAGACATCAGTGCCACTCCTGTCCTTAGGTGTTCATAGTCAGACCACCCAGAGCAGAGCATTGCAACGACTGCGCGAGAGGCCTGAAGAAAAAGGGAGAAACGCACCAGACTTCCCAGCTGACTAAAGGTGGACCCATGGGAATGACAATGAAGATGAACCCAGTTTTCCACCTTGAGTAGCTATGTGAGTGGCGCCACTACCTAAGGAGAAAGAAAATGAGAACTTCACATTTGGACAGGCTAAATTCTACACTGTTTAGTATACTAAGAAAAAACATGATGAAAATAGATCTTAATTTTCTCTTTAGATCCGTTATGATGACAGTAAGGGAAGAAAAGCCAAGTAAAAAAGCCTGTCAACTGTCCAGTTCTAACTTGCCGTATCTCTTAACGCTGGTAAAAATAGAAACACTGAGTTGTCTATTGAAGCCTTGTAATTGAGAAGAACAGTTTGGACCATTTAATACTAATTTGAGTTGTCAGCACACTTTGACAGAGGGATAGTACTATGGACTGAATGTGTGTGTTCCCTGAAAATCCATCTGTTGAAGCCCTAAACTCCAGTGTTTCAATGTTTGGAGGTGAGGCCTCTGGGAGGTAATGAGCTCATCATGATTGGGGCCTCAAAACACAGTTTGTGCTCCAGAAGAGACAGGAAAAACTCTCCCTCTCTCTCTGCCATTGAGGATAATGGAGGAAGGTGCCCGTCTGCAAACCAGGAAGTCCGCGCTCAGTAGGAACTGAATCTGCCTGCACTTCCAGAATCAGCCTGGGCCTCCAGAAGGGAGGAACATAAATGTCTGTGGTTTAGGCTATCCAGCCTACGGTATTTGTAACAGCAGCCCCAACTGAGTAAGAGACAAATATGCATGTCACTTAAAAGGTATGATAAACAGGTGCCTGGGTGGCTCAGTCAATTGAGCATCTGACTTCAGCTCAGGTTATGATCTCACGGTTCATTGGTTCGTGCCCCGACTCAGGCTCTGTGCTGACAGCTCAGAGCCTGGAGCCTGTTTCGGATTCTGTGTCTCCCTTTCTCTCTGACCTTCCCCTGCTCATGCTGTCTTTCTCTCTCTCTCAGAAATAAATAAAACATTTAAAAAAAATTTTTAAAGGTATGATAAACAGAATAAACAAAACTGAATTTCTCATAATGTGCTGCTAAGGCTATTCAAGCTTTGAGAATTTTCCTTTGATGATTTTGATGAGCAAAAATGCTAAATCCTTCTGGGGCTGGGGATTAATTTATTCTGTTTGGCACAAAGGATTTGAATGGCCCTCAGCTGATCTCATATTTAAGGCAGAAAAAAGGAATCAATCAGTAGTTTGAAAGGAGCATGGACTAGAAGTCCAAGGACAAGGAATTCTGTTCTGGAGATTTCATGTACTTGCCACACAAGCCTAAAAAAAAAATCACTAAAGATAATTTTAGTGATTTTGCTTTTATATCTTCACCCAACGATACATTGATCTAACAACTGTTTTTGAGCACCGACAATATGCTAGGTACTAGAAATCTAGAGATGATAAAAACAGAGTCCTTGGGGTGCCTGGGTGGCTCAGTTGGTTGAGCGCCTGATTTCAGCTCAGGTCACGATCTCACAGTCCATGAGTTCAAGCCCAGTGTCAGGCTCTGTGCTGACAGCTCCGGGGCCTAAAGCCTGCTTGGGATTCTGTGTCTCCCTCTTTCTCTGCCCCTCCCCAGTTCATGCCCTGTCTCTTTTTCAAAAATAACTAAACATTAAGAAAAAAATTTTCAAATAAAAGTAAATAAAAACAAGGCCCTTCCCTCTTACTCAATGCTGAAGAAACAAGCAAGTAAACAACACACGGAGATCAAAGACATCAGCGATGCCTGAACTGCCTACTTCCCAGGGCTAGTGTAAAGCTTTAATAAACTAACTGGAAAATGTTTTCAGAACATAAAGCTCCACACAAAATAAGGTGCTAATATTTTAAGGCATATATGTTCACCAGAACAGCAGATTTCTTCACGCAGGCTATTTGAGCTGTCGTTACTGAGCTTAATAAGGTTTCTAGAAGTACAAAGCAGTTCAATAAAAAGTGATCTGCAGCAAAACTTTTAAAGTTAATGCAAGTTTAAAAAAGCAAAACCAATGGGAAAATAAAATCTGAATGATGAGAGCTTTGTAGTAGAAGCCTATGTTTTAAATCATTATGCTTCACAAATCTCTATGTCAATTTAGTAACAAGTTGAAGATCCGTATTTCAAATTAAGTACATTTTTCTAAGGTGAATTTGTTCTTATCAAATGATCTACTCACCACATCTTAATAAATCTACCTATGTTTAAAAGCACAATTAAAAAAATGAAATTTAAAGAAAGGGTTGTTGAGAAAGCATACTGAATGTAAAAACTGGACTCAAAACAATGAAAATCATACCAAAGGAAACAACATGGATTCATGCATCATGGGAATAGATGCCTAAAAAACTCCAAATTTCACTCTCTGAGGATTTTTTTATGAGCTATAGAATCAAGTGAGATGATCCTTTCTTAACTTTCATTTCTTGAACTTCCTTTACTTAGTTGGCCATTTTAAATTGTTATACACTCAAAAATTAAAGCAATATAAAGAAGCTATACATGGAGAAGTCTCATTCCCACCAGAACCCCCTGCCAACACACACACACACACACAATTATGATTTCCTGTGTATCTTGCCAATGTTCAGTCAGGTAACAAATACTGAACTTTCATGAATACAAGCAAAGCACATCAAATGTATCCAGCACTGAATATTCACCAGCTTTTAGAGCTGCTTGATTTATGCCAAAAGCTTTTCTGAGCCAACTGCTTCCCATAATACGAGTCAACATTAGTCGAGTGCCTACTATGTACCAGGCATTAGTCTAATCACTTTATTAAATCATTTATTAAATTATTTAATCTTCAAAATAACCCGATGACAGATTTGCTATTATTATGTCTACATCTTACAGAAGAGGAAAAGAAGACTACGAGATTAACTGGCTCAAGTTTACACACCAAATGAGTAACTGAGCCATGTTTCAAACAAGTGTGCCTTCCGATGCCATAGTCTCTAATTCCTACTCTTCTAGGAACTCTCAAGCTTACTGCCTCTCAACAGTTCATAGGTTAAAAGTCAAATACTGTGGTTGGCCCAAAAGTGACCTCCCAAAAGATAGCCACTGTCTAATCTCTGGAGCCCGTGGATGTTACTTCATATGGTGAAACATGAAATTAAGGATTCTGAGAGGAGGAGCGTAGGCTGGATTACCAGGCGGTGGGCCCTAAATGTTACATCTGCTCCAATAATTCGCTTCATAGGAAAACAAAAAGAAAAGCACAAATTGAGTTAAAGTATATACGGGGAGAAACCAATCCGAACAATTCAAGGAGAAAGCTGCATACCAAACACTGGGCTCTCAAATTTAAATTTAATAGTTAAATTACTCATCCTTAGCAGCAGTTTAAGGAAAACAAACAAGGAGTATCCTTTCGGCTCTAAGGTCTTCGATGGGAATAAGTTATTTTTGCTATAAACGCTTAGCATTTATTCCCTAAGAAGATGGGAAATCTCTCATTCATTTCACTGTTTCATTTTATTAACACTAGCAGGACTGACAGAAAAATTAATCACTGTATGTTTCATCAAGTAAAAATTGGAAGAAACCTAGCAGTTAGCAAACTCCAGGCCCACCCATCGTGATGGAGGGCCAAATGTGAAGAAAACTCCAGGCTCTCACCTTACTAGGGAAAAGACTTTATCAGTTGGGCAGGAGGGGACCTTATTTTCACAGAGCACCTGAGAGCAGAGTTAAAAAAAATGGAAATGTACACAAACTGCCACACATCTTAAAGTTTTTACAAACGCATTAACATATCTACCAAAATGCTTGTATTTCTTAGAAATAACAAATAACAAGATTTAGTCAATCTTAAAGCATACAGCTTAATAGAATGCTACATTTAATGCTAGCCTTAAAAGGCTTCCTCCAAAAAGCCTTTCTGGTCCCAGTCTGTCAGATGATCATGTCTGACCTTGGATAAACCGACTTTAAATCCATCAACAGGGCTGCCTGGGTGGCTCAGTCGATTAAGCATCCGACTTCAGCTCAGGTCATGATCTCGCGGTCTGTGGGTTCAAGCCCCGCATCAGGCTCTATGCTGACACCTCAAAGCCTGGAGCCTGCTTCCGACTCTGTATCTCCCTCTCTCTCTGCCCCTCCCCAGCTTGTGCTCTGTCTCTCTCTGTCTCAAAAGTAAATAAACATTAAAAAAAAGTTTTAAAAAATAAATCCATCAACAAATAAGTTTATGGTTTCTCCAAATTTAAAGTATAAATGATATCTTTTCCTCCTTCCCTGATTCATATGATAGAAGAACTAAGGCATAAGTACTCTGGAAAAGCACTGTTAAAACCAAACCAAAACAGGACGTACTTTCCACATGCCTTCCAGGAAAAAGAAATGATTATTTCTGCCTTTTTAGAATTCAGCCTGCAAACTACAGAGGTGAAATGAAGATAAGCATCTCATAAAGGTCTGCACACACAGAAAAACCCAGGAAACACTGCTGCCGGCTAACTGTCAGAGCCGTGAAGGTCTCAGAGATCCAACTGAGTCTCACCACTCCAAGTACAATGCTCCCTTACCATTTTGTTTGTTACCAATCCTGTGAAACTAGGTGACTCTATTTTATTTTAACCAATATTAGCCTTTACACTTTTCCTATTGCCAACCAGAAATGTTATCTTCTCTTCGTAAGGTAATTTACAAAGTTGACAAATACTGCCTTAAAAACTGGATGGTTTTTCTTTTTAATGACATGTCTATTACATTTCAAACTAAGTTATTCTTTTTATTAATAGACACTAGGAGAAAATACCTCTCCCATCTCCACCTCTCCCCAACTTTGGCTTAATACTGGAACAGTATCATGGTATTAAACTACCAAGGAGTGAGAGAAATGAATTTACTGGGTCCCCTACCATCAAAATCAGTGCTTTCAAAAATATTCCAAGACTGGGGTGCCTGGATGGCTCAGCCGGTTAAGCAGCAGACTCCGGTTCAGGTCATGATCTCGCAGTTCGTGGGTTCAAGCCCCGTGTCGGGCTCTGTGCTGACAGCTCAGACCCTGGGGCCTGCTTTGGATTCTGCCTCCCTCTCTCTCTGCCCCTCCCCTGCTCAAGCTCTGTCTGTCTCAGTCTCTCAAAACTAAGTAAACATTAAAAAAAAAATTAAAAACAAAAATATTCCAAGATAAATATGAAGTAAAATGCCTTCATTTAAGCTACATTTGGGTATTTGCATAGACACTAAAAATGAGTTAAATTTAAAAGGCATTGTTTTAAGAAAGTGTAGACGTGTTAACTCAATCACAACAACCATGAGGAAATCATAGATTTGTACAGTTATTTCCCCTCACTTAACAAAGTGTTTAAATCAAAACAAATTAGGAAATGGGACAGAGTTGCTTTGCCCAGATACTTTCTCGTCGTTATCGTATTGGTCATCTGGAATATAAAAGCAGTAAAGTAAGAAAAGAGGTATTTTTATTGGGAAGAGAAGGAGAAGCAGAGGGTGGAGTGAAAGAGGGAAAACTGAAAGCATAATTCGTTATAAATTAGCATCGTCAAAAGGTCTATAAATCTTCAGCCAGCACACAGGGGTCTTTTCTTCCCAAGCCCCCAAACTAGCTGAAGCACTACATCTCAAGCGCTTTCCCTGACAAGTATTTTCAGCATGGCTTTGTTATTTTTTCAAGGAAGAACTTGGAAGAAGGCTTAAGTTTTGTACTTGAAATAAAACTGGTGTGGTTGCAGTCCAGTGCCGATGGCGAAATTATTTGTGTATTGTTTTGTTTTGCTTTGCTCTACTACAGTAAACCTGTCAGTACTGGCTGCAGTCTCTCATTCAAAGCCCAGGGTTTCCAATAACAAGCCCCACAGCTGTATGGGGCAGGCTGCTGGAGACGAGAACGGCCACAAGCATTACTCATCCGGTCCTGCCCTGCTCTGCTATCCTGGCCAAAAGGCAATGTCAAGTTCACCTCACACTCGGGACACACAAAGGAAGAGCTCAAACAGCTCCTCAAAAGATACTTAAAAATGTTACTGTAGCCGCTGAATACATAGTAGCCGGACATAAATTAAGAATATAACCTATCTGAGATTGCTTTCCACGGGTTTTATGCAGTTTGCCAGAAGAAAGGAACTTAATCTACAAAGCTGACCCATTCATTCATCAGTGCTTTTTGTTTAAAAGACTACATTATGTGTTTTTAAGAGATCTCAAATATCTATTTTAAAATACAAATAGACAAAAATGCTATTATCACATTTAAAAAAAACATTCATTATTGTAAAATCAATTTTAGTTGAAATCCACACACACGCACACACACACACGTATATATATGATAAAGTTCAAAATGCCCTAATTAGGAAAGTTGATGAGATGATTCAATATTCTAAAATGAGCAAAAGCGGCATGAATACGGGATACTAAAATAAAATAATATTTAAAAATCAAATAATTCACATATTGATGATTACATCCACAAAATCTACAGCTAATATTAGGACATTACATAAGTCACATTTCAATATCTTTAAAACCTTATAGTAAATATTTATGTTTTAATAAAGAGATTTTGATTATAACTTAAGAAATTTTAAAAAGGCAAATGTACTCCCCAACTAATCATCTTGTAAGGACACTAATTACATAAGTCATGTAGGTCATTCTGAATAAGTTAAGGATGCAAAAGAGTATCTAGTCAAAATTCCAGACATATTGAAAACTTTCCTCAGATTTCTTGTTTTATCATAGCCCATGAAACAAACTATTCTAAGTGAGCTAAATCATCAATACTAATACTTGTACCCATCAGATGAGATTCCTACTGAACCATAGTAGCCTGTAGTACATAAGCTTTCTATTAATTGCCTTCTACATGGATTATTTGAGATAATAATTTTTTTTCATTCCTGGTAAGGAATAACTCTACTGTATTGGATTTGAATTTGAGTTAGCAGTATATAATAAACAATAAACTTATTGGGGGGCGCCTGGGCGACTCAGTCAGTTAAGCATCCGACTTCAGCTCAGGTCANTTCATTCCTGGTAAGGAATAACTCTACTGTATTGGATTTGAATTTGAGATAGCAGTATATAATAAACAATAAACTTATTGGGGGGCGCCTGGGTGACTCAGTCAGTTAAGCATCCGACTTCAGCTCAGGTCATGATCTCACAGTTCGTGGGTTCGAGCCCCGCGTCAGGCTCTGTGCTGACAGCCAGCTCAGAGCCTGGAGCCTGTTTCAGATTCTGTGTCTCCCTCTCTCTCTGACCCTCCCCTGCTCATGCTCTCATGCTGTCTCTCTCTCTCTCTCTCTCAAATAAATAAAACATTTAAAAAAATAAACTTATTAGGTAACTATATATATTCTTAGCTTTAAATACTAAAAATTCTTAAAAGTACTAATACCCAAATGCAGTGAGTGCATGTAAGGCTCAAGTCTTAGTTACTAAATACCCTTCTCCATTAACAGGCTCAGGGCTCCTTGGAGAAATGTCTGATTCCCGGTATGAAATAGGAAAACGAAAGTAATTATGGAAATATCTGTGCTAGAAGGCCAAGAAATATCTAAGGCTAATGGGCAGTATGTGAAATGGACTAAGGAAACGTTTTGCAAGGATTCATACGGGCCAAATCAGGGGTAGTTTGAGGATCAGAAATAATATATCTAGCAGTAGACTGTAATACATTAAATATAAAAGGAAAATGGATAAATGTGGTAATGCATTATTACACAATGAAATGTAAAAGAAATGCATGGGTCCCTATTAATACCCAAAGTAAAACAAGGAAAGGAGTGGCTCTTCTGTGTAGGATAATTCAAACTTTAAGTGAGGGCGGAATAGTAGAATTTTTCAAAAAACATCCTTCTGTAAACCTCAAAGTAATAGTTCAACTAAAGATAATCAATGAACGCTAAAACCATGTGAATAACTGGGTGTTGAGAACGGATATTCACACCACCTCCAAGTACCATTCCACACATTAGTCATTACAAAGGAGAAAAGATACCTTTACAGCAGAGACATCTGGCGGACACCAATTGAACCTATGAGCACATTTAGCATCACTAAAAATAGAACTGACATTATGTGATACAGTGAAAACGTGTGCAGAGAACGATATACTCTCCTGCAGAATCTCATAGAGAAGTAGCATATAAAGGGACGGCAGGAGGTAAGGCTGGTAAATAAGACCCAGATCATGAAGTAGGGATTACCTCCAGTCTATGGACGATGAAACGGAAATTCAGAGACATTAAAATCCAGTACCTCGGCATTGGCAAAGCTGACTTTTGAACCAAGTCCATCTGGGTCTAAAATCCAGATTCTTTTGACTACAGGAGCCTGGCAATCTCAACCTGATCAATCCATTCTCCCACAGTTTGCAAAGAAACTTGGCCGAAACTTTGATGCTATCCTTCACAACTTTCTCCCCAACTCCACACCCAAAGCATCAGGAAATCCTGTGGGCTGTACCTTTAAAATATATTCACAGCCCACCATTGCGCATCCAGTCTGCTGCCTCCACTGTGGTCCAGGCCACCATCATCCTTTGTCTGGACTGCTCACTGGCCTCCCAACCTGTCAGCTTCTCAGCGCAGAAGCCGGGGTGGTTTTAGTAAGTCAGAACAGGCCATTTCTCTCTTCAAAACCCTTGACCGGGGGCGCCTGGGTGGCTTAGTCGGTTAAGCGTCCGACTTTCGCTTGGGTCATGATCTCGCAGTTGGTGGGTTCGAGCCCCGCGTCGGGCTCTGTGCTGACAGCTCAGGGCCTGGAGCCTGCCTTCAGATTCTGTGTCTCCCTCTCTCGCTGACCCTACCCTGCTCACGCTGTCTCTCTCTCTCTCTCTCCTAGTAATAAAGAAAACATTAAAAAAAAATTAAAAAAAAAAAACAAAAAAACCCTTGACCAGCTTCCTGTGTTACTTAAAGAACAGACAAAACTTGTAATGGGGCTCTGAACACCCTTTGCTTATTACCTCCCTTGCTCGCTCCCTGGCGTCTGTGCATTGCCTCCAAATATTCCAGCCATGCTCTCAGATCAGGTTTTCACACTTGCTCTTTGTTCCCTCTGAAAACCTTGTCGCTCGCCATCTGCATGGCTCACCTGCTTAAAACGTTCGCTCAGATTTTACCTTCTTGGTATGGCCTTCCCTGCTTGTATCAAAAGGATAAGTATACTTCCTCTCCCCCTGAACTGCTACATTTTTCTCCGTAGTACTTATCTCCAACCTGATGTGCTATTTACTTATTCTAATTTTTTTAATGTTTAGTCATTTTTTGAGAGACAGAGAGACAGAGCATGAACGGGGGGGGGCAGAAAGAGAGGGAGACACACAATCCTAAGCAGGCTCCAGGCTCTGAGCTGTCAGCACAGAGCCCAACTGGGGGCGTGTGGGGGTAGGTAGCTCAGTTGGCTCAGCGTCCAACTCTTGATTTTGGCTCAGGCCATTATCTCATGGTTTCTGAGTTCGAGCTCTGTGTCGGGCTCTACAGTACAGAGCCTGATAGGGATTCTCTCTCTCCCTCTCTCTCTGCCCCTCCCCTGTGAACTCTCTCTCTCTTTCTCTCTCTCTTAAAATAAATAAACTCTAAAGAAAAAACCCAACACTTTAAAAAGACTTTTCCTCCTACTTATTTTTTGTTGAGGAAAAAAAAAAAGACCCAAACCTGTCAATCCACTGGTTAACTGAAGCACCAATATATATTTTGGCACCTCTTTAATTGCATCTGAGAATGGTTAAAATTCGTTTTGCAAAAGTTTAGAAGCAAACTTTACTACTCATAATTGAATTTCTGTTCTTATTTCCACATTTGAGAGAGGTCACTCCATATGACTAGCTCTATCAATGAGATGGTAAAAATATAACTTTTAAGAGTTAAGGGCAAACGCACTGGTAGCTTAAAGTTAGCTTTTCAAACAGGAAAAGCAACCGACAAAATACTTTTCAGTAAAACTGTACTTAAAACTTGCCAAACTTAAAACATTGGTTCAAAAGTTGTTCCCCATCATGAAAAGGGAAGTTCTTCCCCTAATCTGTAAAGAAGGTACAAATGTGTTGATGTTGGGCAATGGGCCCGTGCTAATGTTCTTCAGATTTGTAAAATGATAAAAATAATAAATGCAAGCTCATAAGGATTGTCGTAAAGAATAATAAAGATACTGGATGTAAAGCTTGTAACATCCTGCCTAGAACATGATCTTTGCTCAATAAATGGTTCCTTGGGTTCTTCTATTTTCTGCAACGCTCATACAGAAAGTAGAATCACAAATCCGTTTTCAAAGAAAAAAGTTCCCTCATCTCCATACTTTTTCAAAGAAACCGGGAAGACTCAACATTACTAATCCTGGACGAGCGGTTAGAAACGTGCCTTTGTTACCAGCCAGGAGTGTGGCTATGGACCTCAAAGACAAATACGTCACCACTGCCTTTGCCCCGGTTCATCCTCTCTCGTCTCTGGAAGAGATCTCCAGACGTGTCTCTGGAATGCTTTGCTCCCACCTGCTACCTCACCCAGATGCACCCTCCAACCCTTCAAAGAAGTGAGACGCCAGCCCTTCCAGAAAGTACCTCCACATCAGTCCGAGCTCTAACCCAGGCAGCCTAACGTCTTCTGATCTCTTCTCCACTCTGGTTACTTTCAGGACCAGCAGGGATGAACTTTAAAGAACACAATCAGCATGAATTTTAGGCGGACCCCTCCCTACTGCGACTGCCCTGAGTCTCCACCACGTGTGTGACAAGTGCGTTGCCGAAACACAATGCAGGCAGAGACCGGACACAGGGCGCGGTGGCCCTGGCCTTCAGAAGGCAACCGGACCTGTGTGTGCAATCCTCAGTTTACCTCCCTTGCTTCGCAATCAGATGCAAATCGCTGCACGAATGTGCGGCGCTCCAGCCAGTTCTGGGTTGGGCCCCGTCTGTCTTCCTTGCACATGTTGGAAAAGTGAACAATCAGAGGAAACCTTAAAGCCACGGCCTCCGTCACCTCCCCCACGCTGACTAGGGAGATCTTAGCGGTGCCTGTTTCACTGCCGTATCATAAAGCAGCTACTTAGAGAACCCCAGGGTCTTTAAACAGCCTTCACAGAGGCGCGCCTGGGGAGCTCAGTTGGTTAAGCGTCCGACTTTGGCTCAGGTCATGATCTCGCGGTTCGTGGGTTCCAGCCCCACGTCGGGCTCTGTGCTGACAGCTCGGAGCCTGGAGCCTGTTTCAGATTCTGTGTCTCCCTCTCTCCCTGACCCTCCACTGCTCACACTGTCTCTTTCTCTCGCGCTCTCTCAGAAATAAATAAAACATTAAAAAATAAATAAACAGGCTTTGCAGAGCACCAGATACACTGTAAGCGCCTAATAAGCATTCGCTGCTGCATCGTTTGAGCAAGCCCCCTCCTCACCATATAATCTTGCCATACCACAGGTAGCCACGAACTGCCAGGCTCGCAGGCGGAACGGGACGCTCTCGGGCCACCAGCTCGGAGCCTCTACGCAGGCCTCGCTGGCCCCTGGGGCAGCCTGACTCCTCCGGGCTGCATGGGGCGCGCGGGCAGTCCTGGGGACAGACACTTGCACAAGCCCTCGGGTCACTTCCTTTCCACGCGGAGTCACAGCTGACAGCAGGGGGGTCTTCTCCCCCCCGGCTCCCGCAGGCCGAGCAGCCACCAACCGCCTTCCAACAGATTCCAACTGCCGAGGCTGAGGCCGAGCCTCTTCCCTTCGGCGCCGCTGACATCACAGTCCCAGCCTGGAACCCTCACCTCCCCGCACCGCACACCCCTCCCCGCCAGACGCTTCCGTCTGGCTCAGGTGACACTTCCCACCCAGGCGGGCATCTGACCCCTGACGCTCATTCACCTTCACCCCTCCGGGAATTCCAGGGAAGACGCGCTGGGTTTGGGGCATGACGGGGGACCCACGGCCAGGACAGCCTGCAGACCTTCCGGCGTGCGAACCGCCCTGCACAGAGTGGCGAGTCCTCAGGCACGCCTGTCTAGGAGAGTGAGTTCTCTGTAGAGTGAGGTTGTCAGATCAGAGTAAAACTTAATCCGATGAGAAAGCAGGTTGTCATTTAAGGGTCTTTATTTCTATTTGAGAAACCAATCTGCCAACCTGTGTGTGTGTGTGTGTGTGTGTGTGTGTGTGTGTGGATGTGGATGTCCTAACATGTCCTTCAATTTACAGCATGGCGACTCGTCCTTGGGGGCTCACTGTTACAAAGTCAGGGCTCCTTCCTCCTCTCTCTCCCGTGGTAGGAACATCTTCCCCTTGTAATAACTTCCCCCCTGTCTCCTCCTCTCGGGGTCCCACGGAGCCTCGCGTTGGCAGATTTACGTCCCTGTGTTTCCTCACCAAACCTTCCCCTCACACAGCGCCTACTCCAGAAGGCCCCTGAGACCACTTAATCAAGGACGCAGAGGAGCATCTGCCCACGGACGTGCGCACAGGGCCCGCCAAGCCGCCTCTACACACCAGAACAGGACTGTATCAAGTATAACCGCACATGCGTATTTCCAGTACTGCTCCGGGGCTATTCCCTCCACTCGTGTGTCCCAAATAAGGAACTAATTCTTTAAACATACCGGCGGCAGAAAGCAGTATTAGCCAAATCTAGTGTTTCAAGATTTATATTAAATATGATTGCGATGTTTTTCCTCTAGCTACTCAAATGCAATAGTATTAACATTGTGTTTTGCAAACGGTTCTGTAATACCCGTAACTTGCTAACATTCACTGAGTGCTTGCTGTGGACTATGCTGCATTTGATGTCACTTAGTGGTATTATAATATGCGATGCGTCCAGCTGCCCTGGGAGGGACAGAGGAGGCAGCCAGTGCACAGATCCTGGAGACTCCAAGACTTTTAAGATGCCGTCGCCCTAGCCCTCAAAGTCATTGCACAGGAGTACTCGCTTTCAAGATGTCCTCAGCTCTGGGTGCCCCACGCCCTGACTTTTTTACACTAAGAACTTGCTAACAGACAGCTTCTTAGTCCTTCAAAACACTTTACATCGATTAGTCAGGCAGGCTGTTCTCTGATGTTTTTGTCCTTCCATGCATTAAGTAACCAGTAAGGCCTGTCGCCCGCCTAATTTATTATTGATACTTTATGATCGCACTGTTTCTTCTCAAAGTCTCTCAATATAAAGAGGTCCCTACTGAAGAGCCTCACTGACTACCACAATATTGAATCCAACTTTATCCTGGCTGCAATAACTATAATGTGGTAGATGTCAGAAAATGAAGGAGAAAACTGCTTTTAAAATCCATACTTAAAAAAAATTTTTTTAATGTTTATTTGAGAGAGAGAGACAGAGCGTGAGTGAGGAGGGGCAGAGAGAGAGGGAGACACAGAATGTTAAGCAGCTCCAGGCTCCGAGCTGTCAGCACAGAGCCAGACACGGGGCTCAAACCCACAAACCGTGAGATCATGACCTGAGCCGAAGTCGGAGGCTTAACCGACTGAGCCCCCCAGGCACCCCCCTAATCAATACTTTTTTTTCTTAAAGCAGACACCACAATCAGGATATGCTGAGCAAAACAGGTGGATAAGACCCACGTGTACTTTCCATGCCACCGTTTGCTCTTCACCACTCACCCAGCCCCAGCCATCTCCACAGGCTTTTCCAGGGACAGGGAAGTAAATCAAGACAGTAACTGTAGCTGAGGCATCAGGCCCTGGTAGCAAACCAGTACCCCCACCGCCAGCCCACACTGTCTCCCCACCTCCTGCCGCACCCACCTCTGAACCACATCACACCCTTTCCCAACTAAACACTCAAGAGATCTAGCCACTACCCATAGGAGGTGGCTCTGCACTATCCCCTGCTAGTCTCTGAGGCTTCATTAACAAATGTACCATTGTAGGGGCGCCTGGGGGGCTCAGCTGGTTACGCGTCCGACTTTGGCTCACGTCATGATCTCACGGTTCACGGGTTCGAGCCCCGCGTTGGGCTCTGTGGTGACAGCTCAGAGCCTGGAGCTGCTTCACGTTCTGTGTCTCCCTCTATCTGCCCCTCCCCTGCTCATGCTCTGTGCCTCTCTCAAAAATAAACAAACACACACACAGAATTTTAATGTACTACTGGAATGTCCCTGCACACGCGTCACTTTGGTCACCCTAGAAACTAGGGACAATATTTTAGAGGAGGAGGCACATTTCCCAGGAAGCTGAGTCTCAAGGTCAAGCACGCGGACAGGCTCCTTCCAAAGTCCTGGGAAAAACCCTAGTGATATGTCATTGAGAAACCTACGAAAGTGAGATACTTTTGTGTTCTTTTGCACAAAGAAGGCATCCTCATGATATAAAGTTCAGCCCCACAAAAATCCAGCGCTCCTAAACTGTACCTTATCCAATTGCATGGCTCTGATAGAAAGACAGGTGACTAATGTCTAAACTAGTCTGTGTTATATTCATTTATGTGATGTCAGAAGGTGTTTCTCCTCCAACACGAAAACAAAATTAGTTAACTTTCAGCAGAAGGGAGAGAAGAAGCAAAAGACACATTTCATGCTAAAAAAAACAAAACCATTATGTACCATGACATGCCTCCTTTTCAGATATATCTTGAAACACGTTCGGTAACCCATAGGCAATTTTTTCTTTTTTTTTTTTTTTAAGTATGGTGTGAAGAGTCTGCAAGAGCAGGTCCGCGGCAGGGAGCACGGCGATCCCAAAGGATCCAGCTATATGGCCCTGCTGAAGGAAAACACCTGTCCCCAAAGGTCTCTGGGCTTACAGCCCAAGGAAATGCCTCTAAAACTCCCTGATATTTACTAGGAATTAGCATTGTACTTAAGCGACATGGGGGCCAAGGCAACTGGAAACAGTTAAAACATCACATCAGAGAAGTAACAGTAGCAAAAACGACACTTCTTTTTAACAATTTTTTTTTTTTTTTAAATGTTTTATTTATTTCTAGGAGAGAGACAGAGAGAGAGACAGCGTGAGCAGGGCAGGGTCAGAGAGAGTGGGAGACACAGACTCTGAAA
>NW_027529531.1:411728-424740 GCF_008692635.1 Crocuta crocuta
ACGACACTTCTAACACATCACTGTTTGAGGCGGGAAGGAGGCTAGAGGAAACAGTAAATACCCATTAGTAGGAAGGCTGTGGATGGTCCCGCAAGAGCTCAGGCCCGAGACACAGCAGTCTCTCCTAAGCCCTGAGGATCCTGAGCCCCTCCCACACTGCTCACATGACAGGCATTTGCAGGGGCTTGGGAACGCACAGTACAGCTGTGAGCCCTGGGGGTGGAGGGTACTCCTTTAAGGTGCAACTTCGTGGCAGTCTTTGGCTCACTGACCACTGGAAACAGAGGCAGTCCTAGCAATGTGGAGAGAGAGGGCATATCCGATGTAGCATGTGTTGTCTACACAGTAGCTTTCACCTAAATGTTTATCCACCAGAAATGAATAAATAAAAAGTGCTACAAGGGAACAGTGGAATCGTATCCCACCAGTTAGAGGAAGCAGGCAATACACCCACACCAGTTACCACCCAACCTGGGAATGTTTCTACGTGTTGAAGGCAATTCTTACACAGCAGGCTCCTTCTCGGATACAAGGAAAGTAAGCGAGCAAGATGGTATATAAAATAATATTCAGGATTAGCAAAGAGCATGTGACAAACCAGAAGGCTTTGCCCTACCACTGAATTTACAAATCAGGTCCCCTCCTAGCAGCCATTTCTTCTCTTTTGTAGTTTTCATCACAAATTTTAATGGTAAATTCTAAAAGATGGTTTTTAATGTTTACCTATTTTTGAGAGAGAGAGAGAAAGACAAAGAGAAAAGCACGTGAGGAGGGGCAGAGAGAGGAGACAGAGGATCCAAAACAGACTCTGAGCTGTCAGCACAGAGCCTGACGCGGGGCTCGAACTTACGAACTGTGAGATCATGACCTGAGCTGAAGTCAGACGCTTAACTGACTAGGCCACCCAGGTGCCCCAATAGTAAATTTATCAAGTAACTACTCATGTAATTGCCTTTTTCCTCACTCTGCAGTTATGTTCAGGCAGGGGAGGGGCCATTATATCCCAAAGATAATCCAGTCCTGAGAAACAAGAGGCACTCAGTAAATATTTCCAGTCAGTGAATCATTATCTGTAGCCTCAAGTGCTGTTTACGCATTGACACCTTATGCATGCAGTCCCTTCTCCTAAAGATCAGCCCAAGTGGCCCAGCTGACTCGGTGACACTCGCGCCTGAATGTCCATTAGCTGGCTACCTCGCAAGCTGCATGATAAAACTGAACTTACCCTGTAAATTCTGTATCCACACTGTCAAAAGCACGCAAAGATAGACACACACGTATCCTTTGCGTCATTACTTGCAAGCGCAAATATAAAGAGAGAAACAGGAACAGCCTCATGGGATGGGGTACTGCTTGCCTTTCTACACTAATGAATAAAGTAGACCCGTCTCTATGCACTTAAATGGAATAAGCTGGAAAGAGGCTTGTCCTATGTTAAGTGACAAAAGAAGGGCACCTGGGTGGCTCCATCCGTTAGGCTCTGACTTCGCTTCAGGTCATGATCTCACGGTTGGTGGGTTCGAGCCCCGCGTCGGGCTCTGTGCTGACAGCCGGGAGCCTGGAGCCGCTTCAGATCCTGTGTCTCCCTCTCTCTGCCCCTTTCCCCTCTCTACCAAAAGTAAATAAACATTAAAAAAAAAAGTTAATGACAAAAGAATGTTGCAAAATGCACTATTTCTATACAAGATATCATTACACACACATGTGGTTTAAAACCTAGGGGAGGNTAAAAATTTAAAAATAAATAAATAAAATAAAACCTAGGGGAAAATCTAACAGGGTCGTGTATGGGGAGGGGAATTTCTCCTTTTATGTCGAACATGGTTCACATCATTGAGTTTTCTCAGTGAATAATCACTACATGAAAAAGGAATGTCAACAGTAATAAAAAGCAGTCAGAAAACAAAGCTTTTCTGCGTTCCTAATGTTTTTTTACAAACTTCTCACCCACAGTCACCAAATCCAAAACTTGGTCGTTCTCCCGGGCTCCTCCTTTCCCTCACTGGCGAAACTTTGTAAACAGACACATCTTTATCACTTTTAATTCCTTAGCACTGGAGCAATACTTAGCATTGTTGTATCTATTCTCTCCACCCCGGCCCCCTGACTTAACTCAAGCCTTCATCACGTTGCCCTAAGGGCCATCTACTAACTGGCTTCCTGTCCCTCATCTCTGACACCCCTTCCCCAACTCCGTCTTTGGCTTCCACACTTCCAGAACCTACACAGATTTAACCCTTCCGGGGCTCCCTTCCAGCCTGTGCAGCAGAATTGAGTCAGCTCGGTCTGCCCAGACCACCCAGCAGAACGTCACCTCCCACCGTGTCCGCCACGGGCTCCATAGTTTTCTAATACTAACCTTCTTGCCGTTCCCTAAATCTTCCATAATTCTGTCCGTGTTACCTGCCTTAGCCTGGAATGTGCTTCCCTTTCCTACCTCCGCTGAGAATAAAATTACTTCTGGTTAGGAACTCAAGCCAAGTGTCACCTCCTGCATCAAACTCTCCTTCGTGTCTCTCAAATGGAATGCTCCTTCTTCTGTGCTCTCGCGGAAGCTGCCACCGCGTCAATAAAATCAAACAGGAGCCCCCATGCACCGGCCGCTGCTGAGTTCCAGAAACTTTAAATGCTTTGTGCCTCCCAGATTAACGCTACTTTGAGGTAGGCAGCCTTCTGCATTTTATAGCTTACAAAATGTTGAAACGGCTCCCATTTTAGGAATGAGAAAACAGAAGTCAGGAGGGGTGGGGGGAGGGCAGGGGAGTGAGAACTTGCCCAAAATCTTACAGTAAAAGAGAGAGATTTTGATACCGACAATTCCCAGGACCCACTAGGCCGCAGCAGTGTGATTAACACTTTGTTGTACTTAACTTGCTTAAATCTCTTCCTTTCTCCACAAAGCCCTAATCTCTTAGGGGACAGGGACTAATTCGGATTCATGCTTTGATCCTCAGACCTAGGACAGAGCCAGACACAGAGCAGGGAGGCCACAGTCAGGAGGGACACAGCTTTGGAGTCACACAGCATGACCTTGAACAAATGCTTTCAGCTCCAAGCCTCGGTTTCCCTAAAAGTGCAAAAGTGATGAAAAGAGCTTCGTATAGGGCTACTGAAAAGCTGTCGTGAGATGTCACAAATAAATAAAGCACCTGACCCATAGCCTGGGACACAGCAGATTCTCAAAACTGCTCTCAATGGTTACAGTTTTAGGGGCAGACATCAGGCAGTAAGGGCTAAGTTTTGCTGATGTAACAAACTATCCTAGAATCTCAGTGACTTAAGGATTCGGGGCACCTGGGTGGCTCAGTTGGTTAAGCGTCCGACTTCGGCTCAGGTCATGATCTCACGGTTCGTGGGTTCGAGCCCCGCGTCGGGCTCTGTGCTGACTGCCCGGAGCCTGGACCTGCTTCAGAGTCTGTGTCTCCCTCTCTCTCTGACCCTCCCCTGCTCACGCTGTCTCTCCCTCCTAGAAATAAATGAAAAATTTTTTTTAATGTTTTATTTATTTCTAGGAGAGAGAAAGAGCGTGAGCAGGGGAGGGTCAGAGAGAGAGGGAGTCACAGACTGAAACAGGCTCCAGGCTCTGAGCTGGCAGTCAGCACAGAGCCCGACGCGGGGCTCGAACCTACGAACCGCGAGATCATGACCTGAGCGAAAGTCGGACGCTTAACCAACTATGCCACCCAGGCGCCCCGAAATAAATGAAAATATTAAAAAAAAAAAAAAGAAAAAAAGAAATGTTAACAAAAAAAGGTAAAAAAAAAAAAGAAGAAGAAGAAAGAAACAAGCAAACACACACCAAGGATCCATCTGCCCTCACTAAACTTGCCCACGAAGTCCTGGCGGCTCACCTCTCCTTGGCTCTCAGTCAAGAACGCAGAATAAACCTCACAGGAAACATCGCTGCCCCCCCCACGGCAGGGGACGAGAACACGGCGCCCTGGGACCCCTCACCTCCTTCCACATTCGATTGGTCACAGCGAGTCACACGACATAAGCTTGAAGGGGATGGGGACACACAGTCTCAGCTCATTCTCTGGAGAAAGACTGGAAATATCACGTGACTCCTGACCGCCGTGGGAGGAGAAGGGCAGCTCTGGGAGCCGTGGGCGAGGCGGGCACAGCAAGTGGGAGACAAGCTGAGGGACGAGAGGGGACGGGTCTGGGCAGGGGCGCCTGTGGTGGGACGTGGGGCGGCTGCAACGCAGCGAGCGTGGGGACCGCAGGGGCTGGCCAGTCAGGGAAGCCAGGCTGACTCAGGCCGTCGAGCGCACGTAGGCGCGAACGCTGGTCAGACGCGTGGTGGGGACCCGGGAGACTGGAATGACATTTGGGATTTCTTATGATCGATGTAGGGCTCTTGATATTCCGATAGGAAGTGTATTTATTCTGTTGTTACCTTGTCATAATTTTTAGGTGAGAGAGGATGTGAGCAGGGGAGAGGGACAGAGGGAGAGAGGGAGGGAGAGCAAGAGACAGAATCCCAAGCAGGCTCCGTGCTCAGTGCAGAGCCCAGCGTGGGGCTCGATCCCACGACCCTGGGCTCATGACCTGAGCTGAAATCAAGAGTCGGACGCTCCGCCGCCTGAGCCCCCCAGCGCCCCTACCTTGTCATAATTATAGTCACGTTCTACCTTTCTTGCTTCACGACACAGCAACGTAATTTTTTTCAAAACATTTCTTCCCACGTGGAGAAAAAGTTAACTTCTGGAAATCCACTGACCACAGGACCTAACGACGTGCACGCCCATCCGCACAAGGAGCGGTTTGTCCTCACTGGGAAGGGTTATACCGCACACCCCAGCCCCACCTCAGTGTGGACGAGGAGGCTTTCACGTCATTCTTCAAATACCGCCTCACAGAACACGTCCCCAGGACGGAAGCGGGGCCGGTGCAGAGAGTGTCATGTAGGTGACATGTATTCCCACGTGAGCGCCACAGTCTGTGTCAGCTGAACCCACGGAGCAGACCCCAGCGGGACCTCTGTGGGCGTCAGGAGAGAGCGCCGAAACGCCCGTCCCGTCAAAGATGTGCTCTCTCTATTCCGTGAAAGGTATTTTAAAACAACTCCAGCACTGCTTCTGGGGCCATAACTGAGAACCCGCAGGGTTTTAAATCCAGTTCTCGCCTGTGGGCACCACACCCACCGTGTGCGCTCATAAACACGCCTTCCTTCTGCAAGTCCCTTGTAAGCAAGTGGCCCTCAGAACCTTTATCTGTTAGGGGCTCCTGGGTGGCTCAGTCAGTCAAGCATCCGAATCTTGATGTCAACCCAGGTCTTGACAGAACATGAGTTCGAGCCCGGCACTGGGCTGCGCGCTGGGCGCGGAGCCTGCCTAAAAAAAAAAAAATTACCCTTTATTTGTGACAGAGATTGTAAAGCAAAACGACGACGGCTGCCCAAGGAATCGGAACACCTTTTTCTGGTTTAAGACCCCGTCCTTACATTCTTACTTGACTTTTAACAAGGGGCCTAAGTTTCCTCACCTAAGGAGGTGGAAGCCTGACTTCAAGTTTGTTTTTTATTAAAGTATTAAAGTTTATTTATTTATTTTATGGGGGGGGGCGGTAGGGAGGGAGAGAACCAGCAAGGGAGGGGCAGAGAGAGGGGCGGACAGAATCCCAAGCAGGCCCCACGGCTGTCAGCACAGAGCCCGAAGCAGGGCTCGAACCCGGGAGCCACGAGATCACGACCCGAGCCAGAGTCGGACGTTCACCTGACTGGGCCACGCAGGCAGCTCTCCAACTCCGAGTTTGAACGGAAGGGTCTTCGAGTACAAGCAGCCGAGGGCCCAGATCAGTGTTCCGGTCAGTCCTAACACTGTTCCCAGCCCTCGGCTCGGCTTGTCACCCCCTCCTTAAAACCCTGTTCTTTTCCACTGACCGAAATTCCAGTGTTTGCTTCTCAACCCTTTCAACTGCCAGAGACAAAATCTCAACTCACAGTCGCTAAGCAAAAGCAAAGCAAAGCAAAGCAAAACGAAACAAAAGGTGTGAAGCCCTGAGGCTGTCACCTAGTCCAATGACAAACTGTGTAAGAGAAACACATGACCTGAACCACCCGTTGTCACAGAGCCCCTGTTACTCCAACGGAGCACCTGCTACTACGTTGTAAGGGAGCACCTGTTACTATGTTGTAAGGGAGCACCTGTTACTCCAACGGAGCACCTGTTACTACGTTGTAAGGGAGCACCTGCTACTATGTTGTAAGGGAGCACCTGTTACTATGTTGTAAGGGAGCACCTGTTACTCCAACGGAGCACCTGTTACTACGTTGTAAGGGAGCACCTGTTACTCCAACGGAGCACCTGTTACTACGTTGTAAGGGAGCACCTGTTACTACGTTGTAAGGGAGCACCTGTTACTCCAACGGAGCACCTGTTACTACGTTGTAAGGGAGCACCTGTTACTCCAACGGAGCACCTGTTACTACGTTGTAAGGGAGCACCTGTTACTACGTTGTAAGGGAGCACCTGTTACTACGTTGTAAGGGAGCACCTGTTACTCCAACGGAGCACCTGTTACTACGTTGTAAGGGAGCACCTGTTACTACGTTGTAAGGGAGCACCTGCTACTACGTTGTAAGGGAGCACCTCCTACTACGTTGTAAGGGAGCACCTGCTACTACGTTGTAAGGGAGCACTGCTGTAAAGTCTGACAACACCCGCCCCTGCTTAACTGTCACAGGGGAACCTGAACACTGTGTCACCCATTGTCCTGCCAGCCCTGAGGACGGGCTCTGACCCGCATTGCTGGGGTTGAATCCTCGGGCCAGATGATGGGACACTGAATGCCAGCCCTGATTCACAGGTCTCCCAGCACAGCAGGAGAGGAAGGTCTGCTCCCAGAGGGGGCGTGGGAAAGAGAGAGAAGCCGTAATTACCAGCCCGTAGGATTCTTTCTCTCTAAAACTAACTTCATCTCTGAGTAAACACCTGCCGGCTTATCAGCATTATTACTGCAGCCGTCACGTAGTTTCACTGCCATGAAAGCAACAGGAAGAGAATTCTCGATAAATATTAATCCAGTTTTCTCTAGGAAAACCTGCCACAATGTTTGGATTAAACAAGTGATGTTTGTTTTATACAACTAGAAGTGTAACAAAGATCGCGCACTGTTTAGGTTATTGGATCTCGTTCATTCAAGATCAACTCTCTTCGCCAGCATATAAAGACTTGCCAAAATCTGCTTAAAAATTATACTGCTGGGGTGCCTGGGTGTTTCATCCGGTTAGGCGTCTGACTCTTGATTTTGTCGCAGGTCATGATCTCTTGGTTCATGAGATCGAGCCTCACATTGGGCTCTGCGCTGACATCGCAGAGCCTGCCTGGGATTCTCTGACCCTTCTCTCTCTACCCCTCCCTTCTGTGCGCACACACACAGTCTCTCTCTCTCTCTCTCTCCTCTCTCTCTCTTTGTCAAAATAAACATTTTTAAAAATAAAGAAAATTATACTGTCATTGCTATTTGCTGCAGACAACTTCAGCTGGTTTCCAAGATCGGATACTATCTTTCCCTACCTCTTTCACATGCCCCTCTACCTCCTCCTCCTGAGTACTGACACTTACACTGTAAACGTGCAAAAGACAGATTTCATTTAGGGTTTCAACAATACCACTAGGAACAAATATCGACACTAGAACACCCCTGCTCAGTGACCTGCTATGAATCTGAGAGCAGACCAAATGAGACTTCCGCTGCTCCAAGAATAACAGAATAACACAGTTTCCGATGTGAAATATTCGTTACTCTATTTCTCTGAACGACGGTAACCCCAGGACAGGATCTTTTCCTTCCCTTCCCCAACCCCACCGTGTAAATAAACATCAGGTGCCCTCTCCTTCTCCACAGACGCTTGTGAAACCGTCTTCACATCATAACATGGTGTGAGAAATAAAGCTTTATGGCTTTGTCCCACCAAGATGAATGCGAACTGAAAGCATCCTTTACGAAACTACTAAAATGGCCCACGAAGCATCTGTTGTAGCAAGAGAAACATGCCTCACTATATTGCTTTCATGAATAACCGTAAAAATACCTAGCCACCCACACATCAAAAAACAAAGCTTACCATTCTAGCCGGTAGGGCATAAATTTAAGCAGAGTTGTCAGCAAAGTCCTTGATTACATTTGCAATCAGAAACAAAGCTGAAAATGCATTCAAATCTGACACAGAATGTATTTAAAAATTCAAACAAAAAAGGTATTTTAGGAGACAGTTGCTGTTTTGTACTTATTTTTCCTGCATATAGGCATCCTTTCAGCTGAAAAACAAATCTCTCACTTTGTTTTTGTTCTGTGTATCACATGGTGAAATAGAAGGGAATGTTAGTTTCCCCACAGCGGCTGCCTTTTCAAGAGTAACGTTATAGATTCTTTGCGAGTGCTTCGATTTTTATTTCCGTTTCACACTCCACACTCAGTAGTCACTGAACTAATACTTTAATTGATTACAGTCAAGAAATCTCCTACTTGGAGACGCTGAGGAAGCCCACAGAACTGTAAAGTGGAGGTTATAAAATGTATTGTTTGTCACAACGAAGCGTGAAATTACCTAAGTGAGTCCATATGAGAGTGCCTCTTCTGATCAGGAATATAAAAGTTACAGACATAGTAACATTTTAATTAACAACTATACTCGAGCCTTTAGTTCTCTCTCTTCAGCCTCAGACTCCTACATCAACTACTAACACCAGCTTATTGTTTCTACTCATCTATCCAACAAATACTCAGTTTCAGTTTGACTGAACTGAACATCTCCCTCCCCAGGCCGCCCCCATCTCCTGGGACCCCTTTCTCCACGCCCCTGCGTGAAACCTGGAGGTCTTCCTGGTTCCCAGCCACCCTCCCATCTCCACCACGTGCAGCCACAAGCCTCAAGTTGTGCTAATCAGGACATACAGACCTCGCTCAAGGGCTTCCACCCCGTCTGTCAATCAGTAGCTCCCGCACACTTCTAGATTCTTTCTCCTCTCTGCTAACCACTTGGTCTTAAATTCTGTCCCTCCAAACCATGGTTCATAAATGCCAAGTAATCCCTGTAAATGCTACTTTTACTCTTCTTACTCCCCTCCTTAAAAACCACTAGCCAATTCTAATCACTTGAAGACGAAGCCAAAACTGTTAAAAGAACGAAGCCCAAAGTCAGTAGACGAAAGAAAGTAACAAGACTACAGCAGCAATAAATGAAATAGAGACTAAAACACAACACAACATAAGGGGCGCCTGGGTGGCTCAGTCGGTTGAGCATCGGACTTATGCTCAGGTCATGATTTCACGGTTCGTGAGTTCGAGCCCCACGTCGGGCTCTGCGCTGACAGCTCAGAGCCTGGAGCCTGCTTCAGATTCTGTGTTTTCCTCTCTGCCCCTAACCTGCTCATGCTCTGTCTCTCTCTCTTTCTCAAAAAAAAAATAAACACTTAAAAATTAAAAACAAAAAAGACGACAGAAGTGATCAGTGAAACAAACAGCTGGTTTGTTGAAAAGATAAACAAAATTGGCATACCTTTAACTAAACTCAACAAGAAAAAAAGAGTACTCAAATAAAATCAGAAACGAAAGAGATGTTACAACTGATACAACAGAAATACAAAGGGGCATAATCGACAAACATAAACAATTCTATGCCAACAAACTGGATGATCTGGAAGAAACAGATAAATTCCTAGAAACATACAACCTACCAAACTGAGTATTGATGAATTAGAAGATGTGAACTAGCAAGAAGACTGAATCAGTAACCAAAACCAAAAGCCTCCCAACAAGCAAAAGCCCACAACCAGAAGACTTGGACGGTGGATTCCACCTCACCTTCAAGAATTAATAACAATCCAGGGGCGCTTGGGTGGTCAGTCAGTTAGGTGTCCAACTTTCGCTCAGATCACGATCTCACAGTCTGTGGGTTCGAGCCCCGCCTCGGGCTCTGTGCCGCCAGCTCAGAGCCTGGAGCTGCTTCAGATTCTGTTCTCTGCCCCTCCCCCCTCCCTCGTTCTCTGCCCCTCCCCCACTCGCACGCGGTCTCTCTCTCTCAAAAATACACATAAAAAATTAAAATAAAATAACAATCCTTCTCAAACTCTTGGAAGAAGGGATGGGACCTCTTATAAAACTTTTCCTGGGACCAGTATTACCCTGATACCAAAACCGGACAAGAATTTCACAAAAAAGAAAATTACAGGTCATCTCTGATGAACATAGAGCATTAGCAAACTGAATTCAACAATCCATTGGAAGGATCATTCACCACAATGAAGCGGGATTTTTTCCAGGGATGCAAGAGTGGATCACTATCCACAACTCAGGGGCGCCTGGGAGGCTCAGTCAGTTAAGCGTCCGACTTCAGTTCAGGTCATGATCTCACGGTTCATGAGTTTGAGCTCACATCAGGCTCTGTGCTGTCAGCTCAAAGCAAGCCCACTTCAGATCCTCTGTTTCCTACTCTTTCTGCCTCTGCTTGGCGCTCTCTCTCTCAAAAATAAATAAACATTGAAAGAAAATACGCAAATCAGTCAATGTGATACACCAGAGTAACAAAATGAAGGATAAAAATCCTATGATCATCCCAATAGATGTAGAAAGAGCATGTGAGAAAATTCAACATCCATTTATGATAAAAAGTCTCCACAAAGTGGATACAGAGGAAATGTGCCTCAAAACGATACAGACAAACATGCGACGAGCCCACAGCTGACATCATCCTCGACGGTTAAAAGCTGGACGCCTTTCCTCTAAGATCAGGAACACGGAAGGATGTCCACGGGATTGGAGGTCCCAGCCAGAGCAATGGGGCAAGAAAAAGAAATAAAAAGTATCCAAGCTGGAAAGGAAGAAGTAAAAGTGTCACTATTTGTTGATGACATACATAGAAAAATCCTAAAGACTCCATCAGAAAACTGTTAGAACAAATAAATGAATTCAGTGAAGGTGCAAGATACAAAATCAAAAATATAAAAATCAGTTGTGTTTCTATACACTGATAACAAACTACCAGAGAGATTCAGAAAACGATCCCATTATCACTGCATCAAAAAGAATGAGATACCTAATAAAGTTAACCAAGGAGGCAAAAGACCTGCACAGTGAAAATTACACAACATCAGTGAATGGAATGGAAGAAAACGCGAATAAATGGAAAGATAGTCTGTGTTCACAGGTTAGAAAAGTTAATATTGTTCAAATGTCCACAGTACCCCAAGCAATATACAGATTCAACACAATCTCCATCAAAACTCCAACAGTATTTTCCCCAAAAGGAGAAAAATCCTGAAATTTGTATGGAACCACAAAAGACCCTGAACAGCCAAAGCAACCTTAAGGATGAAGAACAAAGCTGGAGGCGTCACACCCCTTATACTTCAAACTATATTACAGAGCTGTAGTACTTAAAACAGTACGGTACTGGTATAAAGACAGACATCAATGGAACAGAATAGAGAGCCCACCAGTAAACCCATGCATATATAGTCCACTGATTTATGACAAAGAAGCCAAGAACACACAATGGGGAAAAGACAGTCTCTTCAATGCTTGGTGTTGGGAAACCTGGAGAACCACATATATGCAGCAGAATAAAACTAGACCACTATCTTACATCATACACCAAACTTAACTCAAGAGGGACTATACACACGAACATACGACCTAAAACCATAAAACTCCTAGAGGGAAATGTAAGTGGTAATGCCCTTGACATCAGTCTCGGTGAGGATTTTTTTTTTAATCTGACACCAAAAGCAAGGCAAAAAAACCAAAAATAAACAAGAGGGATTATATCAAACTGAAATACTTCTGCACTGCCAGGAAACCATCAAGAAAATGAAAAGGCAACCTACTGAATGTGGGGAAATATCTGCAAATCATATCCTATAAAGGGTTAACATGCCAAATATATGAAGAACTCCTGGGGCGCCTGGGTGGCTCAGTCGGTTGAGCATCTGACTTCAGCTCAGGTCATGATCTCACGATTCATGGGTTCAAGCCCTGCATTGGGCTCTGTGCTGACAGCTAGCGCAGAGCCTGGAGCCTGTTTCAGATTCTGTGTCTCCCTTTCTCTGACCCTCCCCTGCTCATGCTGTCTCTCTCTCTCTCAGAAATAAAAAAAAATTAAAAAAAAAACATTAAAAAAAAAGAACTCCTACAACTCAATAGCAAAAACAATCTGATTAATAAATGGGCAGAAGATCTGCATACACATTTTCCAAAGAAGATAGACAGATGGGCAACAGATACATGAAAAGATGCTCAACCTCACTCATCATCAGGGAAATACAAATCAAAACCACAGTGAGATACTACCTCACACTTGTTAGAACAGCGATTATCAAAAAGATAAGAAATATCAACTGTTGACGATGATATAGAGAGAAAAAAAAACCTTTTGTGGGAATGTACACTGGTACAACCAGTAGGGAATACAGTATGAAAATTCCTCAAAAAATTAAAAATATGGGCACCTGGGTGGCTCAGTCAGTTAAGCATCTGACTCCTGATCTCGGCTCAGGTCATGAGCTCACGGTTTGTGAGACAAATCCCGCATCGGGCTCTGTGCTGACAGCAGACAGCCTGCTTGGGATTCTCTCCCCCCCTCTCTCTACCTCTGCCCCTTTCTGCTCATGTTCTCTCTCTCTTAAAAATAATACCTATAAAAAGATTAAAAATAGAACTACCATATGATACAGAAATTCGACTTCCGGGTTTTTATTGAAAGAAACCAAAAAGTACATCTGCACTCCCACATTCACCGCAATGATATTTACAACAGCCAAGAGACAAAGACAACCTAAGTGTCCAGTGATGGATGAGTAAAGAAATTGTGGTACCTACATACAACGGGATACTTCTCAGCCTTAAAAAAAGAAATCTTGCAAATCTGCAGTACCGTGGATGGACCTCGAGGGCATTATGCTAAGAGAATTAAGTCTGACAGAGAAAGAGAAATACAATCGGGTCTCTCTCATGTGTAGAATCTTAAAAAAAAAAAAAAACCTCACAGATACAGAGAACCGATTGGAGG
>NW_027529531.1:424862-467304 GCF_008692635.1 Crocuta crocuta
TTGGAGGTTGTGACTGGCGGAGGGGTAGAGGTGAGAAATGAGTGACCTGCCTTTTGTGGATTTTTTTTTTAGCTCAAATAGATTGAATAAAAACTTAAAGTGCATCTTTGGTACATACAAAAGTAAATAAGTGTTAATATGGCTTCTAAAAATCTGATCCCAAATCACCTCTTGAGCTTCACCCCCCACCACGCAGCTCCCTACTATAAACTCCAAGCGCCCGGACCTCCATGAATAGGTCGTGCGTGCGTCTCACACCTGCCCTTGACTCTCGTGGGCCCTTCCTCCCAATCCACCTTCATCCTCACCTCCTGGTTAACTCCTGCTCTATCTCTCAAGCCTCACTGTGACCAATCCCAGTGGGTTTGCCCCCAACACACCAAGCCACCAAGCCCTATCAGGTGCTCTCTGATATTCACTCTGGAATCAAATCTTGTCTTACTTGTCTTATTCTGTTCACCGGTCTACTTCCAGCATCTAGAAGAGTTTCTGACACACAGGAGGCATTCGGCAACTATCTGAATTAAATGCGCTGGAACGGAGAAAATGTTACACCCTTGTGCAGACTCAGTGACTCTCCTGATGAAAGAGAAATAAGGGATGGTAAGTGTGGGAACTGTTCATTGTAAAGAATGGGATAAAACAGGAATCTGAGCTAAATATTCAATCCACTGGACAGAATTTGCAAAAATACACAGAAAATAAATAGTGTCATCCCATTCGTTATTTTAAGATAAAGCAACTGATAAGGTAGCTAACTGTCAAAACAATTACGTGAAACCTATCATTTTACATGTCAGTTTTCTAAAAACACGCTTCATTCAGATACTCTCAACAAATTCTTGTGGAACATTTCCGGTCCCAAAGTGATGAAGGTAAGTTTGGATACCTTCTGTATGTGACACACAGAAGCAAAAGGCAAAGATTACAAGGCTCTGATGAAAGCAATGAGATATTATCACTTTATTGGTTTTATAAAAGAAGAATTTTTGGGGCACCTGGGTGGCTCAGTCAGTTAAGTGTCCGACTTCGGCTCAGGTCATGACCTCATGGTTTGTGGGTTCGAGCCCCGCGTCGGGCTCTGTGCTGACAGCTCAGAGCCTGGAGGCTGCTTCGGATTCTGTGTCTCCCTCTCTCTGGCCCTTCCCTGCTCATGCTGTTTCTCTCTCTTTCTCTCTCTCTCTCTCAGAAATAAATAAAACATTAAAAAAAGAAGAAGAATTTTTAAAAACAATGATAAGGCGTTAGATTTGGGAGTCTGATATTCCTTTATGTCTGATACTTAAAGTTTTCTCTTGAAACTCCTTTTAGAAAGTAATATTTTGTGCATAATAGTAAGACTTAATTCAGTTCAGGTTAATGTTACCAGGTTACCCACCACTCGGTTTATTTTACTAAAATTCAAGTGTCTTTTCACACTGCTGCTATCGCTCAGCCCCTCCCTCCGTGTCCTCTGCCCGAGCTTAGGCCATGTGCCCTCTTTGTGGTCACTTTCATTTTCTGGTTCCTGTGACCTAACCCCCGGGTTTGCAGCAACGCAGGGGAATGTATGAATCACACCCTGAAGACCACAACGGAGGGAAATCAAGCAAAACCTATTCTCATTGATTCACATTAGATTTTAAAATCCTGGACCTTGCCCATAAACTTCAATTTTCTCCCTTTGGTTGTATGCCAGACTTGCAGTTTGGAAACACTGGCCCTCTAGTAAGTTGCCTGAATTTCATTTCCTCTGTTTTCTTTCCAACGGCACACGAGGCGACTTTCGGGTCAGCTGTGTGGCCCTATCCACACGACACGGGATGCAAGTTAACAGAACTAAACGTAAGCGGTGGCTGGGATGTCTACTTTCCTTACCCAAGACCCAATTTACGAAATTATTCTGAAAATAAGTGCTGTCTTCAGTACAAAGCCCAGTCTCAAAGGAGCCCATTCCCCTGACCATAGTCAGCAAGAACACAGCATGCAGTCCCAGGGAGTAGCCTTCTGCAGCCCTGCCATGACTTCAGGAAATAGCAGCTCCACGGCAGCCAGAGTAAACATTCTTTAAAAACTAATTCCATTTCTTCCCCAAGTGGTTTCACTCATATAGAGATGCATTGTCTTCAGGCAGACAGCCCAGAGGGGGCGGGTCTTCCGTGGGGGGTTCTTAAGTTTGTGTTACCACTGATTACAATATACAAATAATAAATACACCTAGAAGAGCCAATGTCATTGCTACAAGCACAAATTCATGTCCTACTAGCAAATATACTACACGGCCACTGGATGTCTGAAGACTAGCTTCCTTCTAGCACAGACGAATTTCGTTAATAGACAACGTTTTACGATCAGTTTCTCTTGAGGCCAAGAATTCAAAATGCACTACTACAGCTTCCTCCACAAATGAAAGAGTGGATTCCTAAACAACAAAGAAAAAGGCACACATGATACTACGCACCGCCCGTACATTCACAAAAAATTCACAGCGCTATACAAATATTTGAGAAGACATCGTTGTTTCAAAGTATGCTATTGAAAATATTTTCTCTTTTAATTGTACTGGCAGACATCTCTTGCGTGGATGCAGCATGAGACAATGCTGTTCTTTTTTTTTTTTAATATTTTTATTTATTTCTAGGAGAGAGAGAGACAGCGTGAGCAGGGGAGGGTCAGAGAGAGAGGGAGTCACAGACTCTGAAACAGGCTCCAGGCTCCGAGCTGGCAGTCAGCACAGAGCCCGACGCGGGGCTCGAACCCACGAACCGCGAGATCATGACCTAAGCGAAAGTCAGACGCTTAACCGACTAAGCCCCCCAGGCGCCCCTAGAGACAATGCTGTTCTTGTGCTAGATGCCTAGAATCAAACCGAAGGGCATGACTTCAAGAAAATGTATCTTCTTCCGTTCTGGAAGTTATTTGTAACAACAAAAGACTGACCTTTTCTCAAATGCCCAGACGATGCTTTCCCAAGTGTGGTTACTTTTGCATCAAACTGATTGGTTCAAGCACAGCAAAAGCCTGAAAGGGCAAAGCTTCCCAGAGAAGGAAGAGTCCCTTCTCATCATCTGACTCTATTAGGCAAGTGGACTCCCTGCAAAGGCAAAACACTGAGGCAAGCAGTGCCTCGATTTCGGGAAGGGGTCAGCTTTAGGAATCACAGTATTTACCGCAACGCCACACCTCTTCAATTCCATAGGAACAATTTACATCTCATATCAGCACTCAAGTGGGGAGGGGAGAGGGGAACTGGGAGCCTGTAGCTCGTTGGCAAGTCTGGTACCAAAGGAACAGCCCTCCCGCTTGCTGGGAGTGAGGGGTTTCTCCAGAGTAAGATGCTCTGAGCTAAAACTGGGAAAGTCCCAGGCCAGCCAGGACCCACTAATCAGCCTACCCAGTACGTATGTGACGAGGGCATGTGATTTAGCCAAGGTAAGGGTCAGCCAAACCCAAAATCAATCTTTTTCTGTTTTTTTAATTCCAATATAGTTAACATACAGTGTTATGTTAGTTTCCGGTTCACGATCTAGTGATCCAACACTTCCATACAGTTACTCAGTGCTAGTCAGGACAAGTGTACTCTTAAATCCCCAGCACTTATTTGTCTCATGCCCCCTTCAACCTCCCCTCGGGTAACCATCAGTGTGTTTTCTATAATTAAGAGTCTGTTTTTTGGTTTGTCTCTTTTTTTCCTTTATTCATTTGTTTTGTTTCTTAAATTCCACATATGAGTGAAATCATACAGTATGAGTCTTTTTCTAACTTATTTTGATTAGCATTACACTCTTCGGCTCCAACCATGTTGCTGCAAATGGCAAGATTTCATTCTTCTTTATGGCTGAATAATACTCCATTGTATATTGATACCACACCTTCTTTATCCATTCATCTATCAATGGACGCTTGGGTTGCTTCCATAATTAGCTGTTATAAATCACGCTGCTATGAACACCTGTGTTCATGGATCCCTGGGATTTAGAGTTTGGGGATTCTCTGAATACCTAGGAGTTCAATTACTGGATTGCAGGGTAGCTCTATTTTTAACTTTCTGAGGAACCTCCATACTGTTTTCTACAGTGGCTGCACCAGTTTGCATTCCCAACAGTGCGACAGGGTTGATATTTCTCTACATCCTTGCCAACACTTGCTGCTTCTTGTGTTTTTGATTTTAGCCTTTCTGACCAGCGTGCGGTGATATCTCATTGTTCTTTTGATATGTATTTCCCTGATGATGAGTGATATTGAGCATTTTTTCATGTGTCTATTAGCCATCTGGATGTAGTCTCTGGAGAAATATCTCTGTTCGATTGTCTTCTGCACAATTTTAATTGGATTATTTGTTGTGGAGGTGTTGAGTTGTATACGTTCTTTATATATTTGGGATACTAACCCTTTATCAGATATGTCATTTGCAAATATCTTCTCCCATTCAACAGTTTGCCTTTTAGTTTTGTGGACTGTTTCCTTTGCTGTGCAGAAGTTTTAAGCTTTTTATGTTGATGTAGTCCCAACAGTTTATTTTTGCTTTTATTTCCTTTGCCTCAGGAGACATATCTGGAAAAATTTTGCTACAGCCCATGTGAGAGACATTACTGACCATGGTTTCTTCTAGGATTTTTATGGTTTCAGGTCTCACATTTAGGTCTTTAATCCATTTTGAGTTTATTTTTTTGTATGGTGTAGGAAAGTGGTCTACTTTCACTCTTTTGCATGTCACTCTACAGTTCTCCCAAAACCATTGTTTCAGAACAATTTTTTGCCATTGGATATTCTTTCCTGCTTTGTCAAAGATTATTTGACCATATAATTGTGGGTTTATTTCTGGGGTTTCTACTCTGTTCCATTGATCTATGCATCTATTCAGTATCATACTGTTTTGATTACTACAGGCTTGAAATATACCTTGAAACCTAGAATTGTGATACATCCAGCTTTGGTTTGCTTTTTCAAAATTGCTCACAAAATCAATCTTTTTTTTCCAATTTATTTATATTTATTTTGAGAGAGAGAGAGAGAAAGAGAGTGAGAATGAGTAGAGAAGGGGCAGAGAGAGGGGGAAAGAGAGAATCCCAAGCAGGCTCCGTGCAATCAGCACAGAGCCCAATGCAGGGCTCAAACTCATGACCCCTGAGATCACAACCTAAGCCGAAATCAAGAGTCAAACACTCAACTGACTGAGCCACCCAGGTGCCCCACAAAATCAATGAATGATAAAGAATAAACACCACTGCCCTTCTGCCTTTAGGATCCACATGTATTTACTTCACTACTGAGAACTGTGCAAAGCATCAACAGTGCAATAATCGCACAGAAATTAAGGCTGCTTTTCCCTAAAATAAATTACATATATTAATTAAATGTTAGAAAAGTGACCAATAAAAATCATCAGAAGAATACATTGAGCCTGCTTTTCTGATAATATATAGACACATACGTGCACATTGTAAGTGTGCTGTTAAATGAGTGCTTGTTACGCTGGTAAATCTGATACATAAGAAAACCTCCTGGACCAACATAACTGTAGTAATTTGGAGGTTTTCTTACTCACGATGGTGTGACAAAGTGTTAACTTAGAAGTGACACAGGCATAAAAGAAACTGGGACAGAACTCATCCTGATAGCAAATCCTTGAGTCTAGATCCCAGAGCCCACGTGTGGCCCAAAACCTGCCCTTCCCGCAGACACAGAAAGGGCACTTGAGGAATCCCCGAAGTGGTCCCGTGTCACCTATCTGTGTCAGGCTCCGCCTCCCCACACCACAGCGGCTCATCTCAACGTCAGACATAAAGCGGATGCAGTTCTCATGCATGTAGCCTGCCTTCCTGGAGGTGACAACGGTCTCTTGTGAAGGAAGGACCAGGGACAGAGAGGGGAAAACGTCACTTGAGCCGGAAGAAACAAGAAGCACGTAGGTCTTTTCCACAAAGAGGGGGTTCAGGACCCCTCAAGTTGTATATGCACATGAGTCAGCCCTGCCCCTCGCCCCCCAGCTTGACCACATACGTCCCTGGGGCAGGGCTGCGGGGGTTTATACCGGCCTCCCCTCCTCTTGTTCACATGAGCTTCAGGCCAGTGGTGGAAACGCTCCGGTGAAACGTGAAAGACGTGGGCTGGATAAGCACCAAAGAACAAAAAGCAGAAAAGCAATGTTAGATGGTGACGGCGAGAGGAACCTCTGAGTGCGGACAGCCGGGGCCGCGGGCCGGCGCCCTGCTCAGCATGAGTGACGTGTGGGTACTGATCAAGGGCAGGATAATCTCAAGAACAGACAAAGCTGGAGCACCCTGGCCAGTCACACCTGTCTGGCTGGCGGAGCACCTGTGATCCCCAGATGACAGGGAGGCGGTAAGGGTGACGGGAGTTGACACACTTGATAAGCACCCAATCTGAGCTCTATCCTGTACCGTCGAGGCCTCAACATACACCGAGCTACAACTTTAAACTGAAGAATGTGGGGCACCTGGGTCCTGGGGGGCTCAGTCAGTTAAGCGTCCGACTTCAGCTCAGGTCAAGATCTCATGGTTCGTGGGTTCGAGCCCCATGTCGGGCTCTGTGCTGACAGCTCGGAGCCTGGAGCTGCTTCACATTCTGTGTCTCCCTCTCTCTTTGACCCTCCCCTGCTCACACTCTCTCTCTCTCTCTCAGAAATAAATAAAAACATAAACAGATTTTTTTTTAATAAAGTGAAGAATCTAAAGCTAAAACACATTGTGATCTTTCCCTATGCATAGCCCTTCACGTGTCACCATTTATCGTGTTTTCCTATCAATTCTTCTTCTCTACTTTAGAAAAATCAGCTCTGTGTTCTGGGCCATGACACTTTTTTTAATACCACAGACCAGTCTCTGTGTCCAGTGGAATACAGATGCCGCATAAAGCAGCCTTTTGTTTCCTTTTGTGTCTCCTCTCCCATCCTGAGGCCACCCCAGCAGCGTGCGAATATGCGGAGGGGAGGACAGGGAGCCGAAGCGGAAGAGGAGGTAGTTCTCGTAAGTGTTCAAACGAAGCATCTCATGACACTTTACACCTGGAGCGACCACTTCCTAGCTTTGCGCTTACTGGTGTCGTGAAGCCTGCCTGACAGCCCCTGACCAGGGGACAGTGGCAAACGTGGCCACCTGGAGCCGCCCAGGAAGAGGCCAGGCGTAGAGCAGAGCTGTTTAAGGCCCAAGGAAGAGAGAAAATGTCTACATAAAGGAAGCGTTAAGGTTTGAGGTGGGGTGACCGACGGCAGAGGATGAGGAAGGTAAGACCTGATCTCAGACGGTGGTAAGTCTCACGGGCGAGCCGAGGACACTCCGGACTCCGTTTTCGGTTCTAGAGCAGATGTCGCATACGGACAAAGGCGACACAGTAACTAACACAAAGGCTCCCAGTTTGACTCTCACCTCCGATTCTTATTCTTTATATCGTCCTCAATATTTGAGAAAAAACTTTGTAAAAGACCTGGATCCAATGCATCTGTTGCTGATGAGAATCACACCATAAAGCAAACTATGAACGTTTAGAGAGCTAGAAAATGAAACACTGGAACTGATACTCAGTAAAGTATCACATACCAAATTCAAGCTTAAAAAATGACTAAGCTGCTAAAAGTATGAATTGCCTGTAATGCTTACTATTTACAGTTTGGAGGGGCAAAGGGATTCTTCCGGCATCGAAAAGACCTTTTCCCTCTCAAATCTGTCGGGCTGCGTATGACCCTCATCGGTAAAGGAATACGGGAGGCTGGTGAAGAAGACCAGATCCCAGACACAAGAGGCTTCTCGGTTCTGTTCTGTTGCATCCACTATTGCTAACTGATGGGTTATTTTCCTAAACTGTCTTCCATTCTTCCTGTGAGAGCGAGGCCGCCGTGTCCAGATGTTTTGTCAAGCATTAGACTAGATGTTACTGTGAAGGTACTTTTTAGATGTGATGAACAGTTAAATCAGGCGACACTGGGTAAAGCAGAGGACCATCCATAAGTGTGGTGGGCCTCGTCCAATCAGTCAAAGGCCTTGAGAGCAAACACTAAGGCTTCCCCCAAGAAGGAATTTTCCTCAAGACTGCAACGCAGAACCTCGCCCAAGTTTCCAGCCTGCTGCCCTACAAAATTTGGACTCGAAGACTGCAAACACGAGTGCTTGCCTCAATCTCCAGCCTGCCCTACAAACTTCAGATTTGCCAACTCCCACAATCACGAGAGCCAACTCCTTAAAACAAGTCTCTCGCTCTGTTTCTCTCTCTGTACTCACACACCCACAACTGGCTCTGACTGGGGCTGCTTCTGTTTCCCTGGACAGCCCGAACTTAACACGCTTCCGCTTCACCCTGAAATACCTAATAAAATCCGTTTGGTAAAACATGCACAAGTACGCACGCACACACGCACACACAGCGAAGCCAGCAGAAAACACCTGCTGCTGTTGAAAAGTTTATGCCAGAAAGAAACCCTGGAAAGAAGAAATTTCTTTATAATCAATTTAGACCTAAGGGACCCTCACACCCTATGCCTTCTAACCTATGACACAGGAAGTGCAGGGAGGGTACCAAAGAAATCTAAACACTTGCAAACAGCAAATGCTTGGGGGCACCTGGGGGGCTCAGTTGGTTGAGCATCAGACTTCGGCTCAGGTCATGATCTCAGTGTTCGCGAGTTCAAGCCCCGTGCCCGGCTCTTTGCTGACAGCTCAGAGCCTGCTTCCGATTCTGTCCCTCTCTGCCTCTCCTGAGCTCCCTCCCTCCCGCTCTCTCTCTCAAAAATAAACATTAAAAAAAAAAAAGCAAATGCTTGAAATGTTATCAAAGAAAGCACATTAGAAACATAAGCTTTTAAAAATGGCATAAAATTAACTTACTTAATTTAACTTAAAGAAAAAAGGACTGTTAGCTGGGAATAGGTCACAGAAGACTGTGTCTCCAGAGTTCAGTGACTGAGACTTCCTAATAAGGCTGCCTCTCAGTCTTTCACTTGAAAGCAGTTTATTGTTCTTGCTTTATAGGGAGCGCTAAACCTCGACTATCTGGAGTATAAACCATCGCCAAGGTCCATCAGCCTAACAAACAATAATGACTGTAAGTGATGAAAACCTTAAATCATCAGAATTAGTCTAGAATTAGAACCTTCAACCATCAGAAATCAAGAGAATAGTAACCACCCTGAGATCAGCGTGGCCCGGGTTCTCTCCAGGTTCCGAGGCCACGTGATATAATCTGACATTTGTGCTCCTTACATACTCAGCGAGGGTAACGATCCATCCCTCCCTCCCCGGGATGCACTGAGGCTTAACTACCATAACCCAGGCAAAGTGACACAAAATTTCCACTTATTTCTATCCAGAAAAGGGTTAGCAGGATCAGGCTGCTCTGACTTGGAAGTCATGGTAACATACATCATTTTTAAGCAAAATTTAAAAGGTTTCTATCCAAAATGGCTCATTTATTTTTTTTCAAGTGTGGTGCTATAAAAGGTGGTGAAATCCACGAATCCACTAAACCTCCAGAATTACAGATTATAGAGATAGTGCAATTACATCTTCCNGTCTGACATTTGTGCTCCTTACATACTCAGCGAGGGTAACGATCCGTCCCTCCCTCCCCGGGATGCACTGAGGCTTAACTACCATAGCCCAGGCAAAGTGACACAAAATTTCCACTTATTTCTATCCAGAAAAGGGTTAGCAGGATCAGGCTGCTCTGACTTGGAAGTCATGGTAACATACATCATTTTTAAGCAAAATTTAAAAGGTTTCTATCCAAAATGGCTCATTTATTTTTTTTCAAGTGTGGTGCTATAAAAGGTGGTGAAATCCACGAATCCACTAAACCTCCAGAATTACAGATTATAGAGATAGTGCAATTACATCTTCCTCACGGTAACAACAATTGCCATGCCCTGAATACTCAAAGCGCTAGACTTTAGAAAAAAAATCCAGATGTTGAAAAGACCCCTTACTGGGGCTCCTGGGTGGCTCAGTCGGTTGAGCGTCCGACTTCGGCTCAGGTCATGATCTCATGGTTCGTGGGTTCGAGACCCATTCAGGCTCTGTGCTGACAGCTCGGAGCCTGGAACCTGCTTCACATTCTGTCTCCCTCTCTCTCTGCCCCTCCCCCATGCACGCTCTGTTTCTCTGTCTCAATAATAAATAAACATTAAAAAAAATTTTTTTAAAAGACAAGACCCCATACTTAACTGAAGGCAGCAGACCTTTGTGTTTAAAAGGCCCAGACTTTTGTCTCAGTTAGAATCCCTGATACCACAATTGTCGTGGTGTGTGTGTGTGTGTGTGTGTGTGTGTGTTTAAATACAGAGATAAATGACTTTACCCTATTTCAGGATTTTTGATGTGCAAGTGGGTAGATGGTGTGGGAGAGTGTGATGAGTAACCGTGGAGAGAACTTTTGCAGAGTTCCTAAGAGTGGAAAAGTTAGGCTGTGCAGCAAGGGAGAGAGAGACAGAGACAGAGACAGAGAGACAGAGAGACGACCAAATCAGCTAGAACAAGAGAAACTTAATTACAAAGGGCCCACGGCATAGCGTGTTCTCTTTGTTCCCCTTAGATAACAATATGAAAACAGAATTAGGAAAAAAATTCCAGAAGGCTGCATGCTTTAAGGGTTCCACAGAAACACGTTCCACAGAAAAATGTCTCTGCCAACCTGGGATTCGTAAATACCACAATCTTGCACTCAGAAAGCCAGAAAACGCGTCATTTGAATGACACATTCAAACTGAAAACTTTTATTTTCTTAATTAGATATAAATTAATTTATAAACTGTCCAAGTAAAGCATGAAGAAATTAAAAACTACTTTCAATTAGCCTAGTTTGGAGTGATGAGGTTTCTCTTAATTATAAGCACACTTGAAAATTTTAATCAGCTGAGAAGCAGCAATTGCTTTCAATTTGAAAACTAACAAGAACAAATTGTTATCATATTAAATCATTTTTACTGTACTAGTTTCATTTTGGCTTCAATTAAACCTCACTGTCTCTATAAAGAACTCGTTCGTAATTAGGAAGAATTGTACGTGAAATACTCATCACCCAAGGCCACTTCGCGTTCCTTGAAACCTTCGTAACTTCAGTATAAAAGCAGAGAACCCAAGCCCAGCTATTTCAACATCGATTTGAATGTACTTTAAACTGTAATCATGTGGAAAACGGATTTCAGTCATTCCATACAATTTAACATATAATGACTTGCAGGAAATATACAGACATGTCCTCTCTCCTCCCCCCACTTTCCGTTGAATAAATGATCAAAGAACGTGGGTGTTTGGATGGAATCGAAATTTCTCCACGTAGATCTCTGCAGCCTTTATCTGGATGAAGATTTAGCAAAAGCTTTCCACCGCCTGATTGGGCTGGGAAGTGGGGCCGGATGGGGAAGAATAAGAGTGGGGTTGCTGGGGGTGAAGTTTTCCATGACAGACATGCGCATATGATCAGTTTCCCTCCATGGTCCACGGTCATAAAGTCAACTAGGTCCACTGAAATAATTTGGGTTTTATTTTAACAGTTATAGTGAGATATAATCCACATGCCAACTAAGTATTTCAGGTATATAATTCCATGGTTTGTGGTATATTTTTTCAATTGTGGTAAAAAAATATCTAACAAAATTTGCCATTTTAACCATTTGTTTTTGTTTACGTCTTATTTTAGAGAGACAGAGACAGAGCACGTGATAGGGGAGAAGGCCAGAGGGAGAAAGAATATTAAGCAGGCTCTACCCTCAGCGGGAGCCCGGCTCGGAACTTGACGTCACGACCCTGGGATCATGGCCTGAGCCAAAATCAAAAGTCAGACGCTCAACCGACCGAGCCACCCAGGATCCCCATGTTAACCATTTTTAAGTGAACCATTGCTTAGTTTCACAACTTTTTCAGCACCCCAAACAGAAACTCAGCCACCATGAAATAATAATTTCCTATTCTCTCCTCCCCCCACCCCATGGTAACCTATTCTACTTTCTGTCCCAATAAATTTGCTGGATAATTTGTATAAGTGGAATAATACAATATCTATCCTTCTGTATCTGGCATAATGTCTTCAAGATCCACCCATGTTATAGCATGTGTCAGAATTTCTGTTCTTCCTAAGCCTGAATAATATTCAAGTGTGTGTGTGTGTGTGTGTGTGTGTGTGTGTATATATATATATGTATATATATATATACACACACACACAATTTCCTTCACAAACACATGCTGTGGGCAGTGAATATATATATGTGGATATATATATATGTGTGTGTGTGTGTGTATATATATATGTACACACACACACACACACACATATATATACCCTATTTTGTTTATCCATTCACCTGCGGATGGACGCCTGGGGTGTTTTGGCCCTCGGCTGTCGTGAGTAATGCTGTGGTAAACGTGAACATCCAAGCATGTGTTCTAATCCCTGGTTAGGGCTCCTCTGGACACATACCCAGGAGTGGAACTGCCAGGTCACATGGCAGTTAGGTTTTGAAGACCCACCAAACCGTTTGCCCTTACGGCTGCACTGTTTTATATTCCCACCAGCGGCATACACGGGTCCTAAGTTCTCCACATCCTCACCAACACATACTTCCCATTTTGCTGATTATAGCTATCGGGGTAGGTGGGAGACGGTATCTCGTTCTGCTTCTGATTTGCATTTTCCTAATGACTAAAGATGAGCATCTTTTCACAGGCTTATCAGCAATTTGTCTCTCTTCTTTAGAGAAGTATCTACCCGAGTCCTTTGGTCATTTTTTAATTGAGTTGTCTGTCTTTTCGTTGCGGCGTGATAGAGTTCTTTGTATCTTTTCTGGATATTAAACCTTCATCAGATTTCCACGTATCACTTCCCACTCTATAGGCTGTCTTTTCACTTGCCTGATAGTGTCCCCTTAACACACAAAAGTTCTTCATTTTGATGAGGTCCAAATTACCTGTTTTTTCTTTTGTTGCTTGTGTTTCTCGTGTCCTATCTAGAATCCACTGCCCACAGCATGTGTTTGTGAAGAAGTCTTTCCTTATCATGCTTTGTTCTAGTTCTTATGCTGCTACCCACACTGCGAACGCCCCCATCCTGGCCGCCATGACTAACCCTGGCGGGACACACTGACAGAGCATATTTGGGAAAGAAAATTTCTTCTATTGAAAATTCTGAGAGAAATGTATACTTGACAACCCTGTCATTTTGATACGGAGAGAGAAAAGGTGAAGTAATCTCACAAAAAGGATGATGCCTGCCGCCTAGAGAAAGATCTACGGCGTGGGACCCTTCTCGGACTGAGAAAGTGAACAATAAAGGAAATCTTGGAGAGAGAAGAAAAAGCCGGGCTCTTCCAGAATCAGCTGGAGTTCTCAGCCGCACCAAGTCTACAGGTGTCTAGCTCTCCTGCAAATCAGGCCAGTGCATCGCGTTTTATTCTAACGATAAAATAAGTATCGGTATCAAAATAACTGCACTTATTGTTTTCCCGGGCAGTGTGTCTGAGGCCACCATTTTTCTTTGATCAGATAGAAGGAAGGTTAATTTCAGCACAACCACTTGGCATCTCATTAATGCACGTACCATCCTTAACGCCTACGTGGGAGGGGGGTGGGACACGCACGCACACAAAATCAATCCTCTTAGCATTGGTTGAAGTGAGACAATTTGAACAATAATGAACTGTCATCAGTCACTTCCTTCCAAAAATAAATGGTGCGTTATTTGTATCACTACAGATTTATGGAGTACAGTATGTCTGAATTCAATAATCTACTACATTTTATTACCTGATAAAATGTTACAATTTTGTAGGTAAATAACATTATCACATAATTTAAAAAGTATTATGAAGAGTAAAAGGGGAGAAAGGAGATTGGGCCCCCAAAGCAGTATGTGTGATCAATGAAGTGTCTCACAAATGTCTGTCAGATGTTTAGGTCTCCTTGAAAAACCTAACTTCTTTTATTTTATTTATTTTGAGAGAGGGGGTGGAGAGAGCACACATGTGGGGGAGGGGCAGAGAGCAGCAAAGACAGAATCCCAGGCTGGCTCCGTGCCGTCAACACAGAGCCCGACGGGGGGCTCGAACCCACGAACTGTGAGATCATGCCTGGATCCGAGATCAAGAATCAGACCCCTAACCATCTGCCCCTGAAACCCAACCTTAACAAAAGTAACCTCAGACTGTAGAAGTGGAGTACAGACCCCTACCAACCAACAGGCAGTACCTAATGCTCGAAGGGGACAGTGACGGAGCTGTCATCACAGAGGGCGCCGAGGCTGAGCGAACCGAGGCCAGGGAGGACGGCCTTCCCTCGCTGAGCAGGCCGCAGAAGCTATGCTGCTTTCAAGTCCAAGGACACGGACTTCCAGGCGGAGCAGAAATCTCAGGTGGGAGACTGAGAGGTCAAACGTCAGCTAGCGGCTGGTCAGAGTGCCGGGCAGAGAGACAGTGGGACCTGTCTCCCCGGAACAGCTTTCCTTCTGCTGTAACTTAACAAACTTCCTACACCCCAGAGACTCGCTGCTTTGAGGACGAGACCCCAAGAGAAAAGACAGCTGTGCCCTGCCCCTTACCGGCCGACAAGAAGCTGTACGGGTAGGGCTCACCACAATCACCGTTATTTCAAATATAACTTCGTGATTTCCAGTTAAGAAAAATGAAAAAGATGGGCTCACTCTGGCTCTGATAGGAGGATCCCGGTCAATCTCGGTCAGAGAATTTGTGCCCAGATGACGCAACCCTTTGGGCAAAGTGGCGGTGGACAAGGCTGTCCCGGCACACGCCAGGACCCAGCACAGCATCACACACACAGCGTGACTCCAGTAACCTCAGCCACAGAGGTGGGAAGGGCTGTCCCTTCAGGCACATCAACTCAAAGTGCAAGGAGACCCTCGGGGCGTATGGGACTCAAGCACCAGGACACCCCAGCATATGCGGCGCAAACGCGCAAACACACCGAGAAGCGCCCAGATATGCCCAGAGGGGGTCACGGTTCCAGCTGAAACGCACAGGGCGTCTTCACGGCTGAGACCCGAGGCTGGGTGATCACAGCGTCACCACCCCTGTGTAATGATCAGTCAGCCGGTGTGTTGGAAGAGAAGCTACTGCAAAGAGCGTCCCACACTCGTTTCTGAGAAGAAAGCCCGTCACCGTGAAGACAAGCGCAGCCGTCTGTGTCGGTCTGATGGTAACTGGCCGGAAGCAAGCACATGCCTTTGGCTGGTGCACTGGTGAGCCGGACCCTCGCTTCTCTATTTCGCAAAGCCAAGCTGCGATAGAGGCTTCACATTTTTGAAGCCTCAAAGCACCAGGAAGAAATTAAAGAATTAATAATAAGCCACCCACATTCATAGTCTCCATTAAGTTAATGTCCCCGACACACAGCTCAGAAGTGGCCTCTCTATGCCCTGTGCTGTCCCAGGAACAGACACCTGGGGACCTCAGGAGCCTGGTGGCTTCGGTACAGAAGAGGATCAGGAAGGAGGTGAAGATTAAAGCGATGGGGTCCTTCACAAGTGCAGGAAGAAGCATGATAACCGAAATGATCTGCCTCGGTATCTTGAGAAGGTGGGATGTCCGGGGTAAAGATATTATAAACTTTCTGCTTACAGGCTAACCCTTTCTTTATAATTAAAGAAATTACAGGCTGGAAAAAAACAAAAAAGTCCCCTTGGAAGAAAGAAAGAATGTGATAATTAACAAAAACAACCAACAAATAAACACTTAAAACCCAGCATTTATGTCTCCAAAGGAACCAGAGAACAGCAGTTTGGAGGAATATTGGAGGAAAGGAATAGTTTGGATCACTTTTCTTTATAAAAATTCCTCTTTTCACACAATCGACATTTTCCTGAAGTGATGTATATAAGAATGAAATCTTTACCAATCGAATTTAAATGTAAATACACACGAAGGGTCTGTTATCTTTAAAAAAATTCTATCAATCAAACTACCGTTTTCCAAAATGAATATTCTGAGCAGTTCTCAGAGTAAAGATCGCATCAGCAGGTGCTGGGCCCCACACTCGAAGTTCCTGATTCAGTAGGTCTGGGGTGGGGGCCAGTGCCCTTCTAGAAGCTAGCTCTACCTTAGATCAGCTTTGCAAGTCCCCATGTGTCTGTGGCTGGTGGCGTGGGATGTGTGTGCAGCGCCGCCCAGCGAAGTTCATTCGTGCCGGTGGAGTATTCCTTCACGAGCTGCTACACTGCGGGTACCGGTCCTTCCGAGAAAGCATGGCTCGCTCAGTAGGATGAGCCTGGGTTTTCTGGGAGGCAGACCTACAGCTGACCCTCAATCCTGTGTGACCGTGAAACTGCTGCCTCTTCTTATACAAAACAAGGAAACAACACCCTACCGTTTCTGGATTGTACTAAATGGTAATAAACAAAGACTACCGACCCTGACTTGTTCCGGACAGTATGCGTTACGGGTGTTCATAAAGTATAGGGAGAAAACAAGAAAACATACGCTGAACAGAAAAGAGAAAGAAAGCAAATAAGAATAGGGAAATGGAACAGCGTATATAGGGATAAAACGAAACCCAGCTTGCAAAACGGGACCCACACAGGACACATAAGCCATCAACTGGACTGTAAACTTGCAGCACTTACAGCAAAAGTGCAAACTGCTCATTCACACCACTCGGTGTCCGTAGAATAAAAGCAGGCTGCTTGTTCTGGAAAAACAGAACAATACTCCTGCTATATCAGGAGAATGAGCACATTGACGGGGTCAACAGGTCACAGTTTCAGGTGAGTCCGCGGGTCCCTGGTCTGTCTGAACGCAAGCCTGTATGTGGCCATCATTGCTCTGTGGTGCCTCCTGAAAGTGGGGCCCACGGCTCCCCCCACTGCCAGTTAAACGAAGACCCACCTGCCTTAATCAAGAGTGGAGAGCAAGGGGGCAGGGAATGTGCTGGAACGAACGGCCAGCCGCACACCCAGCAGAACGACCTCACCTCTGGCGAGAAGCGCGGATGTCTTCCCCAGGGCAGGGCAAGTCTTCTCCCTGGAAAAGGGTTTGGATTCACTCTAGTGGAGATGTGAGCAGCAAGTGAGATCCCAAAATTAGCGAGTGTCCTGGGCGCGTGCCTCGCATAGAGAGTGGAGCTCTAAAAAGCATCAGAAGAAGGTAATATCCCCAAAGGGAGTGTCCCTGTTACAATCTTTGTGAAAAGCAGTGCTTATTATTTTTATCATTTCATGAGACGGAATGCAGGCACCAATTTAGTGTTGGCATAAACACACCATCACAGATTGCATTTGTCTGTGGGGCACAAAGTCAAGTGTGTGTGTGTGTGTGTGTGTGTGTGTTCACTGGTGTTAGGAAGGAGGGGGCGTTCAATAGTGTGCTGCCTCTTACTGGATGTACACTCAGCCCGTCACATCAGCGATCAGGTGAGGAAACTTGCAAAAATTCTTAGGCCCGTGTCTGTAGACAATTAACTTAGGAAATGTCTGGCCAGAGCAAGAAATGTGCCTGATTTGTAAATCACAGCACACAATAAAACAAGGGGCCACTCTAAGTGAGAGTACATTTGCATCGCTTATAATTTACCCCAAAAGGGATGAGTGACAATCTAAACATTTCCCTACCTACGCACTTTGTAAATTTTTCACAGAGACATGGGATTACTTCTTAGAACCGTTTCACTATTATATCCAAATAAATGACCAGGTCTATTCAAATCAAAATGTGAATGATCATAATCTTTGGTGAGATGAATGTATGATCTGGGACATTTAAGAAAAAAAAAAGAAACCTTTAATAACCACCTGAGGAATAATCATAAACAATAAATAAATAAAGAGATAAAAATAGCATATTCTAATTTAATGATAACCAAAGATCTGGGTTTCCTAACAGAAAATTGTTCCTGTACAGTTACAGTAAGCCGCCCAGATGCGATGTTGCAAAGAGTAAACATTCCAAATAACTGCATATATCACAAGCTAAGCGTTACCATTATGTAAGCATCTCAGTGTCACCTGGGCCCTTCTCGTGACCTCTAGGACATTTCTTCGCATTTGTTCCTTGTTTTTCTACAAATTCCAAAGGCATAATTCTACCTGAACCTAGATATTTACATTCATGCGCTCAAGAAAATCTCTGTTCATTCACCTAAGGTCATAGGATGCATATAAAGAAAAGAATCCGGTATTTCTTACCCTTGGGTTAGCACACGTCCTGGAGAACGCCTCCACGCTTGCCCCACACACATTTTATCATATTAGCAACCATCCCAGTGAGTCCGCTGGCTACTTGCAAAGAAAATCTTGACCCATCTCACTTACACACACACACACACACACACACAGACACCTCCAGACAAAATAACAATTATTCTGAGGAGCAAAACTGAGGGTGAAAGTAAGGAAACATGATTTGATAAGTTTTATTTATGGAATCCAGGGCCTTCCCAGCAACAAATTATGAGGATTAAACATCAATCATAGAAAAAGCAGCACTCTAGTCTTATTACGATTTTCAGCTCTCAGGAAAAGCTCCCCAAGTAAGAAGGCAGGCGGCAGCAGCCCTTACAGGAAACCTCACATTCCAGACAGTTCCGTGGCCAGGCTCCCAGTGAACTGGAGGAACAGCAGCTGTCTGTTCCCGTCGACTTCCCACAGTGCCTCACTGGAGGTACAGTAACGAGCCCCTCTTGGTGTGGCGTTTGCTTACTTTAATCAGGCATTATTCTACCTACTGTACACACCGGCCCCTGCCCTGCCCTCCCCGCCCCCACCTCGGAAGACAAGGCGGTCTATGCAGAGGGCACAGCAGTGAGTCAACCTCCATGGGGGCTGAATGACAGTCACCGGGTCACCTGACACCTCGACACCGATTTTATGTAAAGCAACGGCCTACCTTTAGCAAGATGGCTATGCACACCTGAGATGATTAACGTGGGAGTCCTCGGGAACAATAACAGGTGATAAGTATTCAGTGCATTGTCCTACGCACCTATTATTTAACTAGTTTAATCCTATGAACAAGATACTATTCTTTCCCTTCCATTTTATAGAGGGGGGTACGTGGGGCAAGATGAAATTACGCAACTGATTTCCACAGACAGTAGGTGACGTGCCAGGATGTGGGGCCGCAGTGAGGATGGCGAAGAAGAGGAGCACAGCTCTGACCCTAGGCCGCTGCCCCCGTGTCCTGCCCCTCCCCCCCCCAGGCCTGCCTCGGCGTCTCGTGTGCGTTCATGACCAAATCAACCCATCGTGGCATGCTCAGGTTGTACCTGACCATGAAGGACCATGAGCGACCTGTCCACCTCCCCCAAAATGATGCTCCATGGGGACGGTGGGGACATCCACACAGAGAGGTCAGGAACAGCCGTGTCTGCCATGAGCATCGTCACTGTTCATCACATACTTTCCGGGGCACCTGTGTCACGCAGCCTAACAGCATCCGAAAGACAAAGGCCTCATGTTTCATGGCTCTACACCAAGGCTACCAGTTTCTTCCTCTCCAAGCGGGGGGGATAAAGAGCCAAGACCGAGGTGCCCCCCCATCCCGAGTGTGTGTCTTCCTGCACAGGCAGAAGATGATCCTCCCAGAGTTGTGCCAAAGCCTTTGCAGAGGGATCGCTCGAGTCTCTGGGGAACGATATTTACAACAAAGGCAGAGTGCCAGAGCAGAAGGCAAAATCCGCCTTCAGTTTCCCCTACAGCCAAAAATCATTTCTAAAAATGGGCCTGGCCTCTACCTCTTGAAGTAGGAAAATGCTTTTGAGCAATTATTCTCCATAATCCGAGTTTCCCATAAGGTTTTGATCCCAGTCTTCATCTCCTTTCTCCCCTCCCGTGCTTGGTGTTAGCAAATGCTGTCAGTAACATCTCTCCTACAAACGGGTCAGAATTTCTTGATGTTGGATGAAAGGGTCCAGCTCGAAATGGAGTTCAGTCGGACCTGAAGACCTGAAGACTGTGTCTTATGTGAAATGCCTCAGGGTAAAGCCTCCTACTTTTTGCCCCCCCCCGCCAAAAAAGAAATCTATTTTACTCTATTCTGTTTGGAAGCAATTCTAATCATGCAGCACACCCACCCTTCCTCTCTTTTTTTTTTTTTAATCACCACTTTACAATTCTGATCACTGAGGAGTCAAAATAATGCAAGCAAAAGCTAAATGCAAAACGTAACAAAGAGGAAGCATGGAAGGAAGGAAGTTAAGAAGGAAGAGCTCAAGTCATTTCTGTATCAAAGAAAATCTAGCTTTTAAAAGAAAAATTTCCTTATGGGGCGCCTGGGTGGCTCAGTTGGTTAAGTCTCCAATTTCAGCTCAGGTCATGATCTCACTATTCCCGAGTTCGAGCCCCGCGTCGGGCTCTGTGCTGACAGGTCAGAGCCTGGAGCCTGATTCAGATTCTGTGTCTCCCTCTCTCTCTGCCCCTCCCCTGCTCGCTCTCTATCTCACTCACTCTCGCTCAAAAATAAAGATTATTTTAAAAATCTCAAGAAAAGGAAAAGAAAAGAAAAATAATTTCCTTAAACTAATTATTGCCACCATGTGGTGCGTTCTGAAAGAAAGTACATACGCCGTATTCCCGTGCTCAGATCAGCTGATCCGCACCAGTGTCTGGGAGAGAACATTTACAGTGTACTTTCTATGTTGTTAACATAGCTATGCAGATAAATGCAAAAATAAAATAAAAAATTTTAAAGCGTATACTACGAAATCTTAAAACTTGATCATTTAAATATATACTAGTCAAAATTGGTAAAAGTTAAGTTCGTCATACCAAGGTGAATTCACCCACACAACACCCACACTGTATAATAAGGTATGTATTTAGTTGCCTACCTAGCAATCTAAAATAGAATACGTGAACAACAATGGCAAATTAAGTACTATGCTAAGGGGGGACTAGAGTCTCCCAGTACCCAGAACACACAATTGCCACTCAAACATTATATAACAATGAGAATTATTAACTTTCATATTCCGTGTTCCCCAGATTTTGTAACAATGCCCTAACAGTGCATCACATTTGCGCTGAATTTTACAGTTTAGAAAGCACTTCCAGGTTCGTTCTTTCATATTTATCCTGACAAAAAAGTAAGGGAGGGAGGGAAAGAAGAGAGAAGGAAGCCTCAGGATCCTTAACAGAAACATTCAGATGGAGGAAGGAACACCCAAACTGTTCCACACCCAAGCTCCCGGTCACCTGATCCCGAGTCTTACCTTCTTCACACGACGCTCTGACACGTTCAGAGGCGGACTCTCCGGTACAGGACTTTTCACTCATTACCTTACTGTGTACGGCTGCAGACTCCCAGATGAATTTTATCTTTATAGGAAGTGGCTCCTGTTACAATTCTCAGCTGAGACAAAAAATGAAGGGACAGACACGAAAACCACAATCTCTGCGGCCTCCGAGGAGTCGAAGTTCTCCAAAGTGCATGTGGGTCCCTGTTTTCCATCAGGATACATGCGACGCATACCTAATGTGAAATCTTTAGGTCTGGCAAATGTTTTTAAGCTGCTTTTGAAATCACAAAACTTCCAACGGCTTTTGTTGACCAGGTTTTTTTTTTTTTAATCCTTTAAAACTTGCATGCCTTTCTGTTTCTCTATTGGTATATACGTGATATTAAAGTTTTACACCATTTTCAAATCGCCAACCATAATACATTACTTACTCAATAAACATATATCCTATATCAAACAAGTACAGCTATATTATCCCTGGTCAATGAAGGTAATAGGAGAGTAAATGTCTCTACCCAGGATTCACCTCTCAGGCATATTGATTATTCTAAACTGGTTACTTTTGAGAAACTTCTACACAAGAAAAGCTCTGAAAACCAAGGAAAAGTTACCCTATTGTAAGAGACGTTTACATGTATAAGGGAAATCTCCATTTGTAAGGGTGTCTCCCTCAGTACCAGGAAGAGGAAGACAACTTTAAATCTCTAGAAGGCAATGGCTTAAATCTACCTAATAATCACCCTGTTTTACTGTTTACCTCATCTTCTCTAGTAATGACTCCCCACCCCCCAACATCTTTTGTCTTTATCTGGAGAGGGTATTTAAGGTGACAGCTTAGGCCACTTGGGGGAATAATTCAGGTCTTCCAGGGTCTCTGGAACATACGTATACACGACGTATACATGTTATTAATCTTTTGTTAGATTTCCTCCCGTTAACCTGTCTCATGTTGATTTGACCCTTAGACCGTCTAGAAAAACCCTGAAGGACAGAGGAAAATGTTTTCCACCCCCAACAAGGTCTACAAGTAAAACTTTCATGTCACTTTAGCAACTAATTGGATTGCCAAATTTAGAGGAGCTCACTCAAGGAATTCCAAAATGCAAAGAAGAGCAGCTAATGACTTGAGCTCAAAGAAAACGTAAAGAACACGAAAACAAAGTAAAAACGGAGAACTTTCTGGTACCAACCCCGTTAACTGCGCACATCCCTGTTAACTGCGAATAAGCGCTAGGATTCTCCTCCACTGCCTGCCTTCTAGGCTTTCTTGTTCAGAATGACTGAAACTAGATATTCTTAGATCTGGAGGTCAGACTTGTAAAGTTTTGATAAACTATGCAAGGGTTTTGTCTAAGATACAGATCTAAATCACAGTGTGTGTAATTAATAGTTTATACATTCATTTATAAAAATTACGGATTGACAACAGTTTATAAGTTTGGCAGAAAATAAGATACATCACCCATTAACGACAGCAGCTTTCCATGGGCTGTTGCTTTGCCCTACACCCAACCAGGAAATAGGAAGAACACATACACACAGAAAAAAACGATCAGCCACCCAAGGTCGCTATGCCTGTGACCACTGTCCATCCACACAGTCGAAAAGGCTGTACTTCAACCAGAGGATGGCCCGCAGTTCTCATCTGCAGGGCTCATAGCTTAGCCACAGATGTGGTCGTCGGCTTGACCTGACCAGAGGAGATGGGTTCTCCACACTGCCTAGGGGACAGAGGAGAGGCAAGCTCCCGTGAGCAGCATGTGGCCACCAGCACAGGGTAACTGATGCACACGGACCCACAGAGGGGGGGAAAAAAAAAAGGAAAGAAAAACAACCCTTAAAAGTTGGGGGGAAAAAAAAGATAAGCAAACCCAGCACTGTCTCAATGATGTACCAAGTATTAATTAGAGTGGCAAACTATAAGCCTTAAGAGTACTTTATGAAGGCCTTTCTATATTACAAACGAACCATAATTAATACTCGATGACAGGTAAAATATGAGAAAGGCACCACACATTTTTGAAAGGTTCTTATGTAAAATAACTAAAATCATTACACGTAGGTGCTTTGAGAGCTACACTTGAGTTACCCGGAAAACACTTTGGCCCCAGCAAGGCCAGATCAGGGGGCCAAGGGAGTCCACGACAGATGTTAACGCACAAAGACACGTTATGATGGTCCCCTTTGGGCTGTCTTAGGAACCAAATGAGTCACGGACATAAAACAATTTAGGAAACAGATGACCTTTCCAGATCTGGAAAGCGTGGTTCGCATGGATCTGTCCAGCGTACTGTACCGCCATCGCTGCATCCACCAGAGCCCCTCCGAAGCACTCACTGCAGGGAGTATTTTACTGGAGGAGATGACCACATAAACACAGAATTCTAATAAACATAACCCACTACAGATCTATCCAAGGGCAGCGCTCTGCAAAGCACTGAGGGTGTGTGCAGTCCTAACTCATCATTCCGGTTATTTTTTAAAATATAATTTACTGTCAAACTGGCTTCCATACAACACCCAGTGCTCTTCTCAACAAGTGCCCTCCTCAGTGCCCATCACCCATTTCCCCTTCACCCCCACCTCCCCTACCCTCAGTTTGTTTTCTGTATTTAAGAGTCTCTTGTGGTTTGTCTCCCTCCTTCCCTGTTTGTAACTATTTTCCCCCTGCCCCTTCCCCCCAAGATTTTCTCTTAAGTTTCTCAAGATCCACACATGAGTGAAAACCTACGATATCTGTCCTTCTCTGACTGACTTATTTCACTCAGCGTAACACCCTTGAGTTCCATCCATGTTGCTGCAAATGGCAGGATTTCATTCTTTCTTGTTGCCTAGTAATATTCCATTGTATATATAAACCACATCTTCTTTATCCATTCATCAGTTGTTGGGATATTTGGGCTCTTTCCACGATTTGGCTATTGTTGAAAGCACTGCTATAATGGGGGTACACGTGCCCCTATGCATCAGCACCCCTGTATCCCTTGGGTACCTTCCTAGTACTGCTATTGCTGGATCATTGGATAATTCTATTTTTAATTTGTTGAGGAACCTCCACACTGTTTTCCAGAGCGGCTGCACCAGCTTGCATTCCCAGCAGTGCAAGAGGGCTCCCGTTTCTCCACATCCTCACCAGCATCTGTAATTTCCTGAGCTGTTCATCATCATTCCCGTTATAATGCCGGGGAGATGAATCAGTGGAAAGGAGGAAGGCCAGTTCCTGGCATCCTCTCTGGTTTTGCAGAAGATACCAGTAAGCCAAATTCCAAGTAAAATCCCATTTGTAAGCTTGATCCCTCCTGGTTTCACCTCCCCACCCTTTGTGGCCTTCAGATCCTTAGGTGGGGGGAGTGCCCTCTGACCCAGAAATCTACTCACACCCGCTCGCTAATTCAGGCCCAGAGCACCCTGAACGTTCCCTCACTCTCTTGCAACCTACTTAACTTCCAAAACAATTTGTACCCTGTCATACATTCTCAAGGCAAAATAAAAAAAATTTATCACAAGTTTAAATACACGCAAGTATATTTTTACGGCAAATATGCCCTCTATGTATTTTTGACCAAACTTTGGAGGTGAGGCATAGTTCATTCCATTCACGTCCACCGTACAACTTTACCAGAAAGCTAGTCTTCAATGAGCTCAGACCTGATTTCTGTCTGTAAAGGTTATTCTATGGGGCGCCTGGGTGGCTTAGTCGGTTAAGCGTCCGACAAATAAAAAAATAAAACATTTAAAAAAATATATTTTAAAAAAAAAAGGTTATTCTATAATTTACATACATGTCCTTACATGCGCCCCAGTGACTTCTCACTTCTGAATTATAATTCAAAGATGGATGGACAGATGGAAGGATGGATGGACGGACGGATGGACAGATAGACGGATGGATGGAAGGATGGATGGATGGATGGATGGATGGATGGAGACACGGGAGCCCTGCAGTTTGTAAACCTGATGAAATACATTCAGCCTCATCTGCAGAAGGTCTCCTTGCTTTGACCTGCCCAGATTCTCCCCCAGAGAAGAGCCTTCTCAGCACCCTGGCATCACCCCCCCACCCCCCAAACATGCACTCTGGGACAGAGAACCACAGGGAGGTTGTGGGTGGAAAGAGGGAGTCTTTCTTCTTTCGGAAATGAGAGAAGAGCACGCGTGAAATGGCAGACAGACAGGCAGAGCTGGCAGACGTGCTATTGGGCAGGCAGACATTCTTGGGCAGATTCATTTTTAAAAGAGTCGATACGAATGCTGAGGATAGAGAAATTCACTTCTCTATGGTAATTGTTGCCCAAGTATGCTCTCTTTTTTTTATATATTTTTTAAATGTTTATTTACTTTTTAAATTTTTTAATGGTTTATTTTATTATTGAGACAGACAGAAACAGAGCATGAGTGGGGGAGGGGCAGAGAGAGGGAGACAGAATCTGAAGCAGCTCCAGGATCTGAGCTGTCAGCACAGAGCCCGACGCAGGGCTTGAACCCACAAACCGTGAGATCATGACCTGAACCACAGTCGGACGCTTAACAGACTGAGCCACCCAGGTGCCCCTATTTACTTTTGAGAGACAGAGACAGGAGCATGAACAGGGGAGGGGCAGAGAAAAAGAGTGAGACAGAATCTGAAGCAGGCTCCAGGCTCTGAGCTGTCAGCAGAAACCGACAAGGGGCTCAAACCCACGAACCGTGAGATCATGACCTGAGCCGAAGTCGGATGCTCAACCGACTGAGCCACCCAGGCGCCCTCCAAGGATGCTCTTGAAAGTGACTACACCAGGGGCACGTGGTGGACTCAGTTGGTTAAGGGTCTGACCCTTGATCTCAGCTCAGGTCACGATCTCTCAAATCATGGGTTCGAGCCCCACATCGGGCTTTGTGCTGATAACGTGGAGCCTGCTTGGGACTCTATCTCTCCTTCTCTCTGCCCCTTATCTGCTTGTGCTCTTTCCATCTCAAAAACAAATTAACTTTAAAAAAAAAAAAAAAGATTTCCCATTTCAAGAGATCCCATAAACCTGAAACCTGCCATCTCCTCTGGCGAAGGGCATTCCCAGTACCCTGTTGAGTTCATCCCTGGGCATCATACATATGAGGACAGGCCCCAGTATTCTCCCGGAGGCTTCTCCTTCTGTAATGTACCTATTCCAGGATTCGTTCATTATTCCACAGGCCCTCCTAGACAACGGTGTATTCTATCACCTCATAATACACTGTTATACATCGTACACATAACACGTTATATAACATTGTACACATAACACCTTATACACTCGGTACAAGAACCCTGCTAAAATCATCCGAACATCTCTAAATAAGTAAGGTCACATTATCCAAATCACCACTAGGATCACTCGCTAATCAATACTTCGGAAGAAAGAAAAAAAAAAAAAGGAAAGACACAAGAATGCATGTGACACAGGGACTCGTTGAGAAACTGGCCATTCCGAGCACGATGCCATCCAACCTGGTTATCCACAACCCAGGACACGCCAACATCCTCTCTCGGAGCCGGTTCACCATCCGTACAGAAAGTAGCCCATTCCCCGCCGAAAGTAAGTGCACACGCATTCTACAGTTCTCAGAGAGGAGTGCATATTTACATGTGTGTCTCTTGATTTCTACCTTATTCTTTGTAAAGTGACTTCGGACCACAAGACACTAAACAAGTGAAAATCACTGATACAACTTCTACGTGGGAAGCCCCAAAATTCCTTCTTCGTGAAAATGCTGCCCTTACGATGTCCCGTAGAAGAAGACTCACTGGAAGTAGAGTGCTTTCTACAGAAGGGGCCAGGCCAGCAAAGAGCCAGCAAGGCACACTGGCGTGGGGTGGCTGTCCACATTCCCCAAGTAGGGACGTGATCTCAGGAAGGGACAGGATCTGCTTCGGGCTGAAATACAGTGGCTTCCTAATGACCCAAGAGGAGAGATCTGTGTTCCCCAAAAAAATACAGTCTTCCAAGACAAGGAGGGGCCAGCCAGCTAGAGATCACGCCAGTTTCATAAATAAAATTTAATGAAATACAGCAACAAAGCCCATCCGCCTGGCACTGCCCGTGTTCTCCCGCTACAAGGGCAGAGACAGGTAGCAGCAGATGGGACCGTAAGGCTCCCGGCGTCTGAAACATGCACTGTCTGGGCCTTTACAGAGAAACTTTGTCCTAAGATGGTCATTGCTAGAGACATTTTCATAGAATATTAGATCTAGTATTTATTTTTTTAAATGTTTGTTTATTTGGGGGAGAGACAGAGCATGAGCAGGGGAGGGGTAGAGAGAGAGAGGGAGTCACAGACTCCGAAACAGGCTCCAGGCTCTGAGCTGTCAGCACAGAGCCCGACGCGGGGCTCAAACTCACGGCCCATGAGATATGTCCTGAGCCGAAATCGGATGGTTAACCATTGAGCCTCCCAGGTGCCCTGATTTAGTATTTATTTTAAAGTAGTCTTTTTATCATGAGACTTATGCAGTCACCATACTCATGAATAATTAATAGCACTGATTATTTAATCAATTGCTGTATATAACCTGATTCAGAAAAAAGCAATAATATACTTTACTGAACTAAATCCCATCTGTGCCAAGATTTTAAGCTACACTCCGTATATAATTTTGAAATATCATTTGGAACAATCAATTGTAAAAGCTGAGGACTAGGAATCTGAAAATGTGGAAACTTGATCATCTGAGTGCTCTCTGAATAGAATGTTCTGATTTATTTAACATTGTCTTTAACTGAGTGTTAATCAGAAAATCTTTTCTGTTCTCAAATATTTTGCTAAAATCCTTTTCAAAATGTATTATGTCCACGTTCCTTCCCATATAGCTTACAAGAATATAAATCAACCTTTCTTTTTTAAAAACAAATTATTTTTCGGGGTGCCTGGGTGGCTCAGTCGGTTAAGCGTCTGGCTTCAGCTCAGGTCATGATCTTATGGTTCGTGGGTTTGAGCCCCACGTCGGGCTCTGTGCTGACAGCTCAGAGCCTGGAGCTGCTTCGGATTCTGCGTCTCCCTCTCTCTCTGCCCCTCCCCTACTCGTGTTCTGTCTCTCTCTCTCCCAAAAATAAATATTTTTTAAAGAGAGACCATATGTATGTAGGACATAAATAGCACAATGGTTTGGAATCCTATTGATCTGAAGAAAACTCTTGGAACTTGAATTATTAGCTTTAAAAAACTCATCTGCCTGAGACCCTACAAGTGGAAGAAAGGCCATAAACGTGGTCTCCGTGCCGTCTCAGCAGTAGAGGCCACTGTGCCCGCCGCCCCCTCCCAGCCTCTCCTGATGACCGCCGGGCACTGGGGCTTGCTGCAGGCAAGGGGATGGCCACCTGAAGCATCCACGGGTCACTCAGGTGCATACCCTGAGGCTCCCCGCTTTAGGAGAGCTCCCGTGGGCCTCCAGCAAGAACATTCTGGAAGCACAGGGCTGGCAGTTCCAAAAACAGCCGTCCCCATGCGCAGGAGGAGGCCGGGGGTGAATGCCCCCGTCCCCACACACCCCACCCGGGAGGGAGGAGCCCCTGCCAGGATCCAGCCCTTCCCTGCCCATGAGTAACTCACCTTCAGGTGGCTGTAACTGCCGGCCCGGCCCCTCCCGTCGCTGCCTCCACCACCACCGGAATCACCCCTCAACTACACCACCCACCCTAATCCCACACTGCTTTCAGGGAACACCAGACTACGAAACTGCAATTCTTCCCAATCTCTCCTTGGGGAAACCGAGGTATGGGGAGAAAGAGTGTGGCCAGGGCTCTGACCTCGGCGTGATTTCAGACACGCGACCACGCTCGTGTCCGGGAAAACCCAGAGGAGCAATCGGCTGGGAGCTCGTGAGCAGTTCATGGACACGGACCCAGCACGATTCTCGGCCCAGAACAAGCGCCCGCCGTGCCTCCAAGGCTTTCCAGATTCTCCCACCCCAGGACCCTCCTTAGCAAGTCAGGAAAGGAGAGGAAAGGAAAAATCGCCCAGCGAGCTAAGCAGCAGGTCAAATCCTAAAACAGGAGCCTGCTGGATCTTCTCCAGAAAACAGCCAGCCTGGCCCAGGCCAGCGAGAGGGACCTGGGTGTCGCGAGGAACCCCCACCCCCTCCCGGGGCCACAGGGACGGTCCCCGCAGACCCACTCATTTACTCTGTTTCCTCTGAAACCCAGAAGACACATGTTAAGGATTTCTGAAAACTGCTCTGCATTATCTTCTGTTTTTTATACCAAAAACCTAAACTGGTTTCTCGTCCTTAAGACAGAATCAAAACGAAAATTTTACAAAAGTCAAATGTTTTCAATTTAAGAAAACTCCAAGGCAGGAGGACTTACAGGAGATCGGCTATTTCTCCTCCGGAGGAAGAGTAAGGGAGGGAAATGAACGTCTACTGACCGCCCGGCTTATAGCGCAGGAAACGGGTGATCTCGGAAACTAAGCAGACTTGACATCCAAGCCCAAACTTTACTCCAAAATCCATGTTTCTCAGGCCCCCACACTGCTTCTTGGGGACCCCATTCAGTCCACACCCGCTGAGTGATTCCTGTTGAACACTCAGCAAGTCACGTGACATACACGGGTAGGTAGCAAACCTCACGCTCCCCATGCCAGAGACAGAGAGACGGACTGGCCAGCAGTTTTGGTATCGGGACCCTGGCATCATCGTCAGTACAAACAACAGAAGGAAGGAGGAGGGACTCGCCAGGCGGCAAAGCTGGATGCCTGTCTGGAATTTCTTTCCATGTTTATGAACTACTACCTACTGGAAAGCAGAAGCCAATTACATCATTTTTTCCCAGTGTTCTTGTCCACTATATAGTATTAAAGGATTCCAAACTATCGTAACAGCATAATTCCTCAAATTATTGGTGATGTTTTAAATTAAAATAATATAGGGGCGCCTGGGTGGCTCTGTCAGTTAAGCGTCCGACTTGGGCTCTGGTCATCATCTCATGGTTTGTGAGTTCAAGCCCCACGTCGGGCACTGTGCTGACAGCTCAGAGCCTGGAGCCTCCTTCAGATTCTGTGTCTCCCACTCTCTCTGCCCCTCCCCTGCTCATGCTCTGTCTCTGTCTCTCAATAATAAATAAAAATGTTAAAAATGTTTAAAAATTAATTAATAGAATTAAAATAATATAACTCACTAATGGGTTTGTTTCAGATAAATGCAAACCAGACTTATGTTTATTTATTTAGAGAGAGAGAGAGAAAAAACCAACACATGTGTATGAGTTGGGGAGGTGCAGAGAGAGAGAGAATCCCAAGCAAACTCTGTGCTCTCAGTGTGAAGGCTGATGTGGGGCTCGAACTCCCAAACTCACAAACCTGAGCTGAGACTGACTCAGAGGCTTAACTGACAGAGCCACCCAGGAGCCCCCTGTAGAATGTTTTTTAAAGGTGTTTAAAATGTAGACTCAAAAAAATAAAATAAATAAATAAAATGTAGACTCACAGGGCACCCAGCTGGCTCAGCCGGTAGACCATGTGACTCTTGATCTCAGGGTTGTGAGTTTGAGACCCATGTTGGGTGTGGAAATTATTTAAATATAAAATCTCTGAAAAAATAGTAAAAGAGGGGCGCCTGGGTGACTCAGTTGGTTGAGCTTCCCACTTTGGCTCAGGTCATGATCTTGTGGTCGTCAGCGGGTTCGAGCCCCGCATTGGGCTCTCTCTTTCAAGCTCAGAACCTGGAGCTGCTTCAGATTCTGTGTCTTCCTCTCTCTCTGCCCCTCCCCTGCTCATGTTCTGTCTCTCAAAAATAAATAAACATTAAAAAAATTTTAAGTAAAACGTAGACTCAAAATTTACCCTCAAGGACATAATTGCTAATGAGTACCTTCTTATCTTTCCAAAATTTAATTTTGGAATTAAATTCCAAAAGAAAAATGGAATACATATACAGGAATAAGACTGCTCATTTAGTTAGCTAAGGCTGTAGTCCAACAGGGGTGGTCAGGGTCCACCCAGGCTCAGTCCCTTAAACGTCTGAATTTGGCTCAGGTCATGATCTCATGGTTCATGAGTTCGAACCCTGCACGGGGCTCTCAGCCATCAGCACAGAGCCCTCTTTGGATCCTCTGCCCCTCTTCTCTCTGTGCCCCCCCTCTCCTCATGTGCATATAGTCTCTCCTTCTCCCTCAAATAAACATTAAAAAAAAAAAGAAGAATATAGACCAACAATCTACAAAATCCTGAAGTAAATAACCCATTGCAAGGAAAAAAGGGAAGCTATACAAACTGAGTGTGAGTTACAGCGACCTCTGGATAAGAGCCCAGAAACGTGAGACACATGTTCCGAAGGCACACACCTCACCTGAACCCTTCCCCGACTGCGAAGCTCCCCCTCCACCCCAACCTCAAGCAGCAGCGAGGCCTCCTGCAGACAGTCCTCTGTAGTCAGGCCAAGGGAATGTGAACAACTCAGACACACAAGAGAACAGAGGTCACATCTGCTGGGGGTGGAGGGGATCCATAAATGGGGAAAATGACTATAATAGCAACTCAAAAAATAGATTCCCCTAAATGGAAGAATTCTAATGACAATCACTTTTTTTTTTAAGTTCTTTCTCTTTCTAAAAATTCTTCCCTCTTATTTTCAACACATTGCCCTTTAATTCTTTGCCAAGAAAGTGGAACTGCTCTCCGACTCCAGCCATTTCCTGGTATCAGTGTTTCCAGAAGCTGTACTTCCTGTAACTATAAAGAAACACCTTTCCCAGCCAAGTGGATGGTTGAGGCGCCTTCTGCTTCATCACCTCCACCTGCAAAGGTCCTCGTGGGGGCAGCCATGCCACCTTTTTGGGAAAGATGGTCTCCGGGGGCCACTCAGCCTCCCAAGCGGCCATGGGGGCCCACCTGCTTCGGCACGTACTCTGTCCAAGGCTCTACTGTCAACCCTTGACACTATGTCATTTCATCCCCACAGCATGTGCGACTCGACATCACACAGTCCAACGCGGGCTTTTCTTACCAGCTACCGCGTCACACTGGGTCCTGCACAACTGCTTAGCAAATAGAGACGCACACCCACTTCTTTTTTTTAAACTTATTATTTTTGAGAGAGACAGAGACAGCATGAGTCAGGGACAGGCAGAGAGAGAGAGAAAGGGAGAGCGCAAGAAAGAGGATCCCAAGCGGGCTCCACACTGCCAGCGCAGAGCCCGATGCAGGGCTTGAACTCACGAACTGAGAGATCATGACCTGAGCAGAAACCAAGAGTCGGACGCTCAACCGACGGGGTCCTCCAGGTGCTCCTAGAGACCCGTACCCACTTCTAGCACAGCTTTTTCTTACTGAGAAGCTGCCAGTGCCAAGGCGCTGGGAAATACCAGCAAGGGCCCACGCTGCGTCAGTGAAGAAACCAAAAACAAGAACACGAGGAAACCATTGGTGTCTCTTTCCACAGCGCACCTCCTCTCTGCGGCATGTTTCTATCCAATAATGAACGCCATTTGTACAAGGTTCAGGTCATCCCTAAGCCCCGTCCTGAGGCTCCCTGTATTAGTGATACAAAGTACTTCCCACCAGACTGCACCCAGATACAAGAAGTCATAATAATTCCAAGTCTCAAAGATTTGGCGAGGATACATCTTACAACGTTCCAACACAAAACAAAGAGAATTAAAAAATCACTTGGGGAGGGGAAAAAATAACAGATTTCCTAATGATGGCCCATTTGATAAAGAGAACAGAACAGTTATGAAACACAAAAGGTGCCAAAAATTTTCAGCTATAGCAGAATCTTAGCAGAAACTTAATTTGACTAGAGCACTGATCTAAATGAGGGCTAACTGGAACATAAGGATTTCCCCAGGGATCTGCAGGGCTCAACCTCCTTTCCCCATCCATCCTGTCCCCGTGGTGGTGAGGGGACACAAAGCCATCAGGGCTTTCCCTGAACACCCCAGGCTGCTATGGAAAAATCACACCTTCTAGAAAGATGCCTAAATAAGCGCAAAGCCGGTAAGTTGCACTCTGCAAGGCTTAGGGTGTGGGACACGTAAAGACCCCAGGAGCACGATGTATGAATGAAAGAAGTTTATTAGGGTAGAAGGCTGACATTTAAGGTTAAGAAAGGGTTCTCACAAAATCCAGTAACTAGGAAGGAAGTAGCAGCTAAAATAAAACCAATGGCTGGACTAGGAGGAAATAATATTAAGTGATAGACAAAGAAAATGTCAGCAGTATAAAGCAAAACACAGGAAAATAGGCAGGGCTGGAATCCAAACCAGGGAGGAAGGAAGAAACCCACTTAGAGGCTTAGAGAAACAGTGAGTATTAACTTGAAACCCAATGTAAAATCAGGGAACAGATGAAATGTGAGGGTCTGAAGAACTCAGCCCCACCACAAAAGGCCCAGCCAGAGGAGAGGCTTCGGAGGTCAAGGGCTGTCTTTCACCTCGCACACCAGCTCACCGAACGTCTGCCGACGGATGAATGAATGCATGAGTTCGTGCTGTCCCTGCCCTCAATGAAAAGTCAAATCATTGCAACACGAGAGAATATTATAATAAACTGTCATGGCCTCTGCAGAATGATGTTAACTGAGAAGACGACTTGAGGCTACATTTCCATTCACTGGAAGAGTGTTAGAATGTAAAACCCACGTCTTCACAGGGAAGACACTCGGTTTCTTGCCAACATGTAGTGATTTCTACCAGATGAAGCAGGCTGGGCAGCTCTCCAGTGGCTTCAACAATACTTCGTATCTTAAATGTGAACCGTAGACTGTATCAGAGTCAGAAGTTACATCAAAATAGAAGTGGGTTTGTTTTTTTTTTCCATTTTCAGATCGGTGCATGATGCAGACAAGGAGCTGATACGATGAGGGGTATTGATGCACGTGCTTTTTTTTTTTTTTTTTGGTCAATATTCACGGTCTGCCATTTAGGGATCTTGTATAGAAGTACGTGGGAGGCTAGAGGAAGACAGAAGTCAACTGAACAGAGTTCAGGGACTGAAACATCAAACTGTGATCTCCATAGGAAGATGATAAAAAAAAATACACCAATAAGGAAAGACGGCATCAACCAGAGAGTGCAGCAACTGACAGCTGGCATTTCGGTAAATTCTTATTTGAAAATTTAATTTTTGAATAGACTGTTATTCAAAACTCAATGCCTGGGGCGCCTGGGTGGCTCAGTCAGCTAAGCATCTGACTTTGGCTCAGGTCATGATCTCACGGTTCGTGGGTTCAGGGCCCACGTCGGGCTCTGTGCCGACAGCTCGGAGCCTAGAGCTGCTTCGAATTCTGTGTCTCCCTCTCCCTCTGTCCTCCCTGACTCTGTTTCTCTCTCTCAAAAATAAGTAAGCATTAAAAAAAAGAAACCTCAACACCTATAAAAAGGATACACTGGCAGTCTCTCTACAACTCTGGGTCCCCAAGGCCACCCACGCCACGGAGCAGAAGGGGTCGATGCTTTCCCGAGTTTCTGCCCAGTTTCCTAGGCAATTTACAAACAGATACAGTGTCTGCTTTCACTATCCTGCCTCACACAGGAATGTGTATGTGTGCACTTACACATTTTCTTTTTTTCCTTTGTTCATACAGCAACATACCTGGAAGATCATTAGTATATTCGTGTCACTGCTGCAAATTTCATTCAGCCAAGCCCCTGTGGATAGACCTTTACGTGGTCTTCAAGGCTCTCTTTCAAACGATGCTACAATATTTCGGGGNCCCCTCTCCCCATCAATGTCACAATATTTTTATGCCTCGCTAAGTCATTTCGCCTGTGTGAGTGTACCTGAATGATAAATTCCGAGGAGAATTATTGGTTCAACGGGTACATGCATTTTTAATTCTGATCGATACTGCTAAATTGCCTGCTGCGAAGGCAGTACCAACTGATACTCCCACCAGGAATGTACGGGAATACAGACTTGCCAGTGTGTATTATAAAGTTTATTAATCTTTGCAAATCTGACAGGTGAAAATGGTACCCTGGTGTTATTTTAAATTGCATTTATTTTATCAGAATGAGGTTGAACATCTTTTCATTTTTTTACATGGTCTTTTATTTCCATTTTTAGGAACTACCTGTTCATGTTGTTTGACTATTTCTTATTAGGTTTGTTTACTTTTACTTCTTTTACTATTCTTTTACTTAACCATCTCCTGGAGCCCTTTATGTATCAGGGCAGTCAGCCCGATGCTGCAACATGAGTGGTTAATGTTTCTTTCCGGGATGGAAAGTTAAGTTCGGTTTTTCCTGCGTGACTTCCTAGTTGTCCCCAAACCATTTTATTCAATAGTCTATTTTTACTCCTTGTAGAAGAGATGCCACTTTGAAAATAGTCTAAATTCCTCTATGTGTCTGGGGCTGTTTTAAGAGTTTCCTATTCTGTTGCACTGGTTTATCTGGTCACATGCCAGCACCACATTGTATTAATTGTTGAGGTTTTAAAACGAAGTCTTTATTTAATCTGTCTTAAAATAATTGGATATGCTTAATCATGAGATGCACAGAGTATTATCCCAAAAAGGCATGATGACCGATGGGACAAGAAGATTTTTGAGAGCACACTTCTGATCTTGGGACACAAAGAAACTCTGAAAGTGGACAGAATCCCGACAGCAACGACAAAATACGTAATTACCAAATCTAGGAAGCCGTAGTAATCAAGCCTTGTGGATATCATTCTAAATGTTTATTTTGGAAGCTGCTGGAACTATAAAGAAGCACGTAATTATAGCACGTACAAATACGTTCAGTTTGAAGTCCATACACTCGCGATGCTTCTTGCCAGCAGAGTGCCCTGCTCTTCGCGCAAAATTGCTTCTTACGCGGTACTTATCAACTTTGAAAAGTCCAAATATGCTTGTATTTTTATAAATAATTCATGATCTCCCAACACATGGCATTGTTTCAGCACTCCATAAGCAACCCTTTCTCTTTGCTAGCGTGGAAAATGTTTTTGTCAAAGTAAAAAGCTTTTTATCACTGCCTCAGGAAAGAAAACCAAGGCATCCAGAATGCTCTGCACACACTTCTCCCTCCTTCCCATCAGCTCAGGGAGCTTGCTTCACACTGAGCTCCCCGCCCCGGTGGCCTGAGTGCAGGAGCACACTGGTTCTCGGAAACTCAGACCCCGGCCCTTGGTGCCAAACAGCNAAGTTATGCTGAAACTTAACAACCGTGTTCCTTCCTTCATTATTGCCTTCCTTTTGGGAAAATTAATGTTCTTAAAGGACCATTTTGATCATACTCTCCCACCTAAACACCTTCGCTTACTTATTAGACTTATTGTCTAATTGCTTGGCAATGTACTAGGCATTGAGGTTAAGAAAATGAATAAAACATGCTTCCTGCCCACGGGAAGGAAGGGAGACACACACTAAGTGGAAAAGTACAAGCGCCAGGCATTNGGCCACTGGAAGGAAAGGCCCCCGTCCCAGATGTCTGGCCGCGTAGGGAGTGGAGGGGACACGGGGCAGGGGCAGAGGGGATCACGGCACGCACAGCTTTGTCCCGTGGGCCATGATGCTGTGGAAGAGCGTCCTCTCCCCTGCGCACCCCTCTCCACTGGTCCCTGCCCCGAGGTGTCATAACTGCCTTCCCTCTTGCCTGGGCCCCACGTTAGACAGCAGCGCCCCGAAGGCGAGGAGGAGCTCTGTGCGGACACGGTTACCACCAGCGAGTAGGACAGCGGCTGGCGCTCGGCCGCCGGATGAACACATGACCGAATGGCACTGTGGCCTTGGGCGCCCCCCCCCTCCCCTGCAGAAACACCGAACCCCCTCCGTTCAAAGACTCACAGTCTTTCCTGGCTCTGTCTTCCACTTCTCTTCGCGGGGAGCCCTCTCTCCACCCCTCTGCTACCCTCAGGCCTCCCGTCCCCGCTCAGCTCCAGGCCCCGCACACCCTTCCAACCTCAGGACCCCCCTCCCGTGTCTTCCCGCCCGGCAGCTTTCATCACGACTTGCACCGAGAGCTTCCAAGTGTCCACGCTTCGTGGTTCCGTGTGTTTGTGCACGGACCGAGCGTGGGCCTTTACTCCGGCAGCCCTCTCCGCACACCGCCTCTGGGCCAGCGGGGGCCCCCGCACCCTCCTTCCAAACAGCTCCGGTCACTCCCCTCCCGGGCGGACTGTGCAGCTACTGACCCGGCTTCGCCGCCCTGCAGGGCCCCTCCGGCCTGGCCCCGCCGCCCCCCACCCCATCACTGCTGGCCAGAGCTGACTGTGGGGGNCCTCCCTGCACCTGACGCTGGCTCCTGCACCTCTCCCTGGGGACAGCCCCCCCGCCCACCAGCGTCCTGCCTCCTTTCTGCGTCTTCTCTAACTTGCTCCGTTCCTTCTCCTGTCGTCAAGCTCCTCCTCAGCAGTAACATTCTGGGTCCTTCCCACCCAGGGAGAAGCCAGCTCTCAGCTCCCGGCGGCGTGAGGTCTGAGGCCGGGGACTCGCTCTGACTGCGGGGCCTGTGCTTTCATCTCCACCGAGTCTTCAACCCCCGGAAAACGGGTCTCCGTCTCTGCCCCCCGCACTCAGAATCTCTGGACGGGCCGACAGCCCCCTCCCTGGCTGTGCTAATGTACTTGACCTGTGGGGCGCCTGCCTTCTCCCCGGGTCCCCTTCCCACAGCAGGGCTGGTTCTGTCGCGTTTCCCCTCCTCTCTGCCTCAACCCCCTCCTCCGGCTGCTCCATGGCTCTTCCTCCTGCTTCTGGGACACAGTCTTCTGTCTCTCTGGCTCCCAGTGATCACGCCAGGTCACCATTCAGAACTGCCCCTGGGTCATTCCACACCCCTGGGGGAGAAGCCACCGCCCCGTGAGCTGCCTGGGATCAAGTGTGCCAGCTCTGCCCACAGGGCCTCGCAGTGCACTGGGGCCCCGGGCCACACACACAGGGGCCCCGGGCCACGCTCGCACTGGGGCCCCGGGCCACGCTCGCACTGGGGGCCAACCCTGTGACTATCACCACCGGGAGCACTTTGCTCCCCAGCCTTCACCTACACACCCTGCCCTCCGACCGCCAGACTTTACTCACCCAGCCGCCTTCTCAGCATTTCTGCTAAGCTGAGCCGTGGGCACCTCGGACTTAACGCTGCCAAACACAACACCCACCCCCTGCCCCCCTCACCCCCACGGCCCTGCCCGCTCCTGGCTGCCCCTTCCCAGGCTTCCCCTTCCTCTAGTCGCCCCCCTGCTCCACCGAGAGCCCAGGCACTGCTCTGGCCTCTTCCCTCCCTTCGTCCACACACCGTCCGGCAGACGCTGCCTCCCAGCGTCCCCGGAGCCACATTCCATCCCCGAGCGGTCACCCCGTCCCCCGTCCCGCCCGCCACAGCCGCCCGCGTGTCCTCCGTCTCCACCACAGCCCCTCCGGTCCCTCACCACACCGTAGCTGGGATGAGCTTAGATCACAGAGCACACGGCCCCCACTGGCCCCAAACCTTCCAGGAGCTTCCCTTGCCCACGCAGTACCACGCAAGCTCCCCCCAACCTACGAAGCCCCACGCTGGCCTGTGGGCTCCGCCCGCTTCCCTCCACACCGCTGCCCTGCTGGGAGCCCACGCTCCTCACTGTGTCTTCTGGCCCGACTCTCCCTCTGCCCGGGGCACGCTGCGCTCCTGGCTCACCCGGCCAGTCAGACCCCAGGTGAACCTGCCCTCCCCAGAGAGGCCGCCACAGACCCCCTGAAGTAAAGGAGCCACCCATCAAGTCCCGATTTTAACTCAGCGCATAGCTCTTGTGATACTCGGTACTTCCGACACTTGACGGGGCTTCTTTCCTTTGTGTGCTTGACTGGATCGTGTCTACACCACAGAGTGCAGGTACCCACAGTCAGAACCCTCCCCTTACCAACCACAGCGCTAACCAAAGAGGAGGGGGTCTACTCTGACACTTCCTGTTCTTTTCTTCCTTTTCTCTGGGTAAGGACCCACCACCACGGCCACCACCAACTCCAAACAGTACGTCTCTCTCTCTCTCTCTCTCTCTCTCACACACACACACACACACACACACACACACACACACACACACACCCCTTTCCAATCCAGAATGGAGCCATCTGACCCTTGCCTTACCCAGGCCCCACGGCTTCCGTCTCCGCTACCTTCCAGGCGCCCGCTCCCAGCCTCGGCCCCGCGTCCCGCCTGCCCTCACCTGGCAGGACATCAGCCCTGTGACCCCGTCAGGCAGCCCCGCGGCACCACAGGACGCGGCGTCCCCCTGCCCCCCTATCTTACGTCCCCTCTCCCCGTGCGTCGCCTCTCGAAGGGGTTCTCGCTAATGGACAAGCAGGAGATCCTGGTGAGCCCAGGAGAATCGTCGCTCCTCGCCACCCCCTCCCCACGCCTCGCCCCGGCCTGTTTTCTGACAGCAGCCTCTAGATGCGCCCCCGGATGTGCCCTCGGCTGGCCAGCGGGGGGTTCCCAAGCCCAGGTTCCCCGGTGCCCGGGCTGGAAGGACCCCGCTGCCTCAAGACTCCTGCTGGCTCCTCTGTGAGATCTTTTCAGGGCCCTCCAATCAGAAAGTGCCCAGGTCTCGGTCCCCAGAGCACCCTGTCCTCCTTCGGCCAGGCGGTCACTATGCTTGCAAGCTCTGCCTTTCTCTCCTGTGAGCTGTGTGCCCCCGAGAGCAAAGGCTGTCCCATGCCCACTGGATCCCTGGCAGCCGAGGCCGGAGGCCAAGATCAAGGCCAGTTTTCAATGAGTCCCTTCAATTTCTAAGTTCCTTTTATACAAGCACCACGTTGGGTTTTGTTGTTGTTGTTTTCACCTTGGAAAGTCCAACACAAATATTAGAGCACCTTCAAAACCTATGTCAGCCACTCTTCGTCTCCGGACAGAACCACAGATGAGGTCCTGCCTTGGGCTCTCACCAAGCGCACTTTCCGCACTGGGATGACAGGCAGGAGACATCAGGCCAGCAAAGGAGCAAGAGAATTCAGAAACTGGCAAAGGCTACAAATAAAATCGGAGCGCCAGGCATCTTCGGTCGGTTTCCTTAGTAAGATCTTGGGCTGCTCTGTCTCCGTGGGGTTTTCCCTTCCACCAATTTAGATCAGCTGGGGGAGCCTGATTTACATTTTAAAAGGAAATTAAAATGTTTTGAATTACAACTAAGAGCTTTCCTTTTAAGGGAGAAATATTCCTTTTTCATGAAAATGGTTTTTTTCTTTCCCTCTCAGACAGCAAGAGCTGTTTTTAAACAAACAAAAATTAACAATGTATTAATTGATGAAATATTCATCACACCAGGTTTAATCTACTCTCATAGTAAACAAAATCCTAACATTTGCTTAATTATCTGGTGCAGTGCATTTTTTCCCCTTGTGATGAGGAAGGACTTTTGAGATCCACATTCTTCTTTAATTTTTAAAAAAAATTTTTAATGTTTAATGTTTATTCTTTTTTTTTTTTTTGAGAGACAGAGAGTGAGTGGGGGAGGGGCAAACAGAGAGACACACACACAGAATCCAAAGCAGGCTCCAGGCTCTGAGCTGTCGGCGCAGGTGACGCGGGGCTGGAACTCACCAACGGTGAGATCATGACCTGAGCTGAGGTCAGATGCTTAACCCACTGAGCCACCCAGGTGCCCCTTGAGATCCACATTCTTAGCAACTTTCAAATATGCAACCCAGTATTACCACCTAGAGTCACCAGGTTGTACATTACAGCCGGTGGCTTGCTTATCTTAGTGAAACGCACTTCTTTCCCTAAGGGATACAAAAAGCATTATGTGTAAAGTTATCTGAGGTTAAGGCATCAGGCCGACTGGACAGAAGACACTGTCTTCTTCCATCGCCACTCATTTCAGAGATTATCTTTGTTCGTGTAGATTTTCTGAAAAGAAAAAAGGGGTTTTGTGAAATTTAAATGAACAAGCCTAAACAGTTCCCCACGGTTTAAACAGCTTGGCCGAGGGATTTTAAGCCCTTCTCACGGCTCCGGCCAGAGCGGACGCTGACATCTCCTGGGACGCGAGCTCTGCCAGGACCCGCAGCCCAGCCTGGCAGGGAAATTCACAGCGCTGCTTCGCTGGTCTGGTCATCTCGGGAGGTAGTCAGAGCTATATTTTCAAGTCCTCCAAAGGAACAGCTCTCATTGTTTTCCTCCCTCACCAACAACTTGCACCGAGTAGGGACTCAACAATTACCTGTTGGTTGGCTGTTAATGGACTTGACCTCCATTTCTGTTGCCCCGCTGTGGGCGGCCTCAGTCTCGCCAACTCCATAAAATTGAGCGAAACGTGCAGCTGGGTGTAGCTTCTGCGTGTGACACACACAGGCTCTTAAAAGGGAACCCTATTTATCTCAGTTTGGTCAAGTCCTGGCCACACAGTATCTCAAGTCTCAAGAAAACAGAGCAAGAGCGGTTAGTAGTCGAAGCGAGCGTCTTTAAAGCCCACAGTTCCTAGAAACACGTGCATTTTCTGTTGTGGACGTCTGAACACTCTGCAACACGTGGCGGTCCGAGGCGCGCCTGCGGGGGGCACTCACAAGTCTGCCCGGTCATCTCCTGGCTCTCCCCGACCCCTCCCTGACCAACTGGCACTTTTCCTTTGCTACAGCTCTGCACCGTTCGGAGGCGCCAGCTGCAGAGACTGGGGCACCTGTGAAGGAGAGGAAAGGAGAGACTTTCCCACTTCTGAGCGTCCTCGGGGCCGTGTTCTCCATCAGCGCTCAAGTCTTCTCTCTCTAGGGACAACTCCTGCCCCTGTCACCGCAGCACCGAATGCAGACAAGGTGAGCTGTGTTTTCCAGAAGACTGCAGCTTATCCTGGTCTATCACAGCATGGCTTTTCAGCTTTCCTCTGCACACGCACGTACATGCATGTGCGCGCGCGCACACACACACACACACACACACACACACAGCCCCGAAGTGTACTTCTCCATTCTTTCTGGACCTGGATTCTCTGGGTGCAGAGATTCCACTCTATTCCAGTCAACAACTTTCCCAGCAGCAATGTGCTGAAGACCAGAGCCTGAGGGCAAGGTCAGAGGTCAACACGGAAAGGTAGATAGATGGCAGGTGAGAGGGGGTCCGGCATGGCTTGACAGGGATGGAGCGTGACCACTGACCTTCTAGGGCTGGCCATCGATGCTACACCTGCTTCCGGGAGGCTCCCTCCTACTGTCGGTGAACTCCTCTGGGGCTCGGCCTGGCCAGCGCCCAGCAACCGGCAGTAGATCTGAATAAGTGCTTGCTCCGCGCTGTACTGAGTGAACCAGTGAACGGTGGGAACCAAAATGCACCGCCAAAATGGCCAGGAATGGCACTTCACACCTTCAAACAGGATGGGCTTTTTGACAATGACAGAAATGAAACCGGCATTCCTAGAAA
>NW_027529531.1:468760-470196 GCF_008692635.1 Crocuta crocuta
GGTCTATCACAGCATGGCTTTTCAGCTTTCCTCTGCACACGCACGTACATGCATGTGCGCGCGCGCACACACACACACACACACACACACACACACACACACAGCCCCGAAGTGTACTTCTCCATTCTTTCTGGACCTGGATTCTCTGGGTGCAGAGATTCCACTCTATTCCAGTCAACAACTTTCCCAGCAGCAATGTGCTGAAGACCAGAGCCTGAGGGCAAGGTCAGAGGTCAACACGGAAAGGTAGATAGATGGCAGGTGAGAGGGGGTCCGGCATGGCTTGACAGGGATGGAGCGTGACCACTGACCTTCTAGGGCTGGCCATCGATGCTACACCTGCTTCCGGGAGGCTCCCTCCTACTGTCGGTGAACTCCTCTGGGGCTCGGCCTGGCCAGCGCCCAGCAACCGGCAGTAGATCTGAATAAGTGCTTGCTCCGCGCTGTACTGAGTGAACCAGTGAACGGTGGGAACCAAAATGCACCGCCAAAATGGCCAGGAATGGCACTTCACACCTTCAAACAGGATGGGCTTTTTGACAATGACAGAAATGAAACCGGCATTCCTAGAAAGGATCATTGGACACAGCAGCCTTCATACGGGACAACTGGACAGTTAGACCCAGGAGACACCAACCCGAGGGGGAAGAAAGGGAAGAAACAGGCCACAGTTAAGACACATCTGTATACATCTGGGCATTTTCTTTACGTTCTTACAGAATCCAGCATTTTTTTTCCAAAAGGTCATTTTTACTGACAAATATCCAAAAAAGTCTGCTAAGATTTCAGTNCGATCATTGGACACAGCAGTCTTCATACGGGACAACTGGACAGTTAGATCCAGGAGACACCAACCCCCAGGGGGTTGAAAGGGAAGAAACAGGCCACAGTTAAGACACATCTGTATACATCTGGGCATTTTCTTTACGTTCTTACAGAATCCAGCATTTTTTTTCCAAAAGGTCATTTTTACTGACAAATATCCAAAAAAGTCTGCTAAGATTTCAGTACTTCGGCCGTTTGGACAGGGGGGGCTTATCACGCAGGGAGACAGAAACAAAGACCCCAGAAGGGTCAGAGCAGAAACGGGTTCCACCTCCCTCCATCTTTGCCTAAGGCAGGTCTAGTAAGAGATTTTGTTTCCGAGCAGCCCCTTCTTACTCAGACCCATGTAATGTCCCAAAGAAGCATTTTACAGCCCCTTGTTCTCACTCACAGCCCAAGCTACCCCTTGCTGACTTGGTTAGGGGGGAAGAAAACATATACACCAAGACAAACTGCCAGCAATTCTTGAGTGTGTTTATCAGCCATCGTCTTCCAGCCAGAACTTTCTGCAGGGTGGGTCCCTCCTGATGGTTTTCTTGTCTAGGTCCTCTGTCCTTCCAAAGGGAAAGCCTGCTGACACCCCCCCCCCCACTCCCCAGGGCAGCCTCAGC
>NW_027529531.1:470319-471594 GCF_008692635.1 Crocuta crocuta
CAACTTCATCCTGCCCCACGACACCCCTGGCAAGGTGCCCCCACCCCAAACTAACGGCAGTAAGGGTAGCAAACAGAAACCTCATCATTTTAGAGAACTCTGCTCCATTCAACCCACACCCATCTCCTCACCACTGCCCTCTCCCCAAAACAGTGTTCACCCCAGGCAAGGTGACAGCCTTCCCTCCCCCCACACACTCCGGCCACCAAATGTGAAAAGCAGATGTTTATGGAGAATGCACGGTGCAGGTGGAAGGGGACAGCCAGGCACCAGAGTCCCAGGCCACGGCTTCCCCAACACCCTTCAGAGCTCCTTGCGACCTCACCCCACCTACAACTCGTGGCAAATCCGTGGCCTTCTAAGTAAAAATGCCCACAACTAAGGGCAGCAAGCCCGGCCCCCCATGCCCATACCAGTCCCTCCCCAACTGGGCACCTAAGAGTGCACCACGACCCGCAGGTGGGGGCTGGCGGAGCTGGGGAGACCCCCGCTAGAGGGCTCAGGGACGGGCGGGGGGGCAGGGCCCACGTCCAGCGTCCTATCAGGTCCGCCGGCAAGTAGCAGAGCCCGCCACCCGCGGCCGGGGGCCAGGGCGCGCGGTGCCAGAGGCCGCTGGGCCACGCGGCCCCGGTGGATCTGCCCGCGCCGGGGAGGCGGGATCGCTGCGGGCTGTTGGGCCCGCGCAGGACGCGCTCGCAGGCCCAGGGGCGCTCAGGCGGGCGGTGAACCCAGACAAGTCCCAGCAGCGAGGGACGGCTGGCCCCCAAGTGCCCAGAGGCGAAGAGCGGCCAGGGCCGGGAAGTGAGCGGCAGATGGGGGCCAGAAGCCAAAACGGCGACCCTGGAGAGCCCGCCGAGAGCGGGCGCCGCGGAAACGCGGTTCCCTAGCGAGCAGCAGACAAAGGCTCGGGTGCGCACGCGGTGGACGGCGGCGCCCGGGCCCCGCGCTTAGGGCCGCGAAAACCCGTGCCCAGCCCGGCCGCTGCCGGAGTCGCCCGGTGCCCCGCGGGCGCGACCTCTGCGGTCGCCCACTCCCGGCCGCGGGGGTCCGGTCCTCACCTTGCTCGCCCTCCATCCACGACCACTGCGATCCCCCCTTCCGCGCACCGGGTGTCTCTTCCCTTAGCGTCTCCCGCCTCCTGCCTTTTGCAAACCTCTGCCTTGACTATTCCGCTGAGCCTTGCCCCCTCCCCCGCGACACGCCTTCCACCACCCCTGCTCCCGCGCGCTCTCAGCCCTGCGCCCCGGGCCGGGGAGGCGGGGCGGCCGCGGGCGG
>NW_027529531.1:481476-505993 GCF_008692635.1 Crocuta crocuta
GTCCACATCTGGGTCTGGTGTTCCGGATTCTAAACCCGCCGCCCAGCAGCTACTCCAGCTGTGCGCTGCGGGGCCAGCCACGTCGGCCCGGCCCGTGCCCGAGTCAGGGAGCCCGCCTGGTGGCTGGCCAGCGGCTCCGACCGGGCTGAGCTCAGAGCTCCCGGGAGAGGAGTTCAAACTCGGACGTTCGGTTGGAGTTTAAGTCAACGCGCAGTATTTCCAATAAACTACGATTTAGAAAGTCTGTTCATCCCCAGGAGCCCCTTTGAGACACACACTTTAAAACGAACTTGGGGTGCACAGCCCCGTTGGCCCCCGTAAGGTCAGAGAATGAAAAGGGCAAACTGTGGCTCAAAAAAGAAAAGCTGTAAGATCATCACCCCAAAGCCCCGAGGACCGTCTCGTCACCTGCGGCTTTTTAGGACAGCCTCACCCACCCGACCCGCCACCCCCGCTCCCTCCTTCCCTGCCAGAACGCAAACAGTTGCTGCTGACGGGGAATGTGCCGCCCATGGGCGCTCAGAACAAGGAGCCGCCAGAAGTTTGGGAAGTTGAAGCGCCAGGGCGCACAGATGCGCAGGTGCCTGCGTCCCGGCAGGCGCGCTGAGTGGGGTCACCAGTGCAGTCGGGGGCCGAGAGGGGGCCCACAGGCCTGCTGCCCCACGGTGGGACGGGCTGTCCAGACTCCCTGGACCGGGTCACCTCCGCAGGAGTGGAGCGCGCGCACCGAAGCCCAACTTGCACGACGAGCAGGGCGGTCAGCTGAGCGCGCGGCGCGCGCGGCGGAGCAGCCGCTCGGCTGACACGCGGCCCGGGGCCTGCACCCGGGCGTTTCTCGCTGTCCACGCTTTCTGCCCGGAGTCTCGTGCTTTCCACGCTTTCCTCCGTCCGCCCAGTTCTCGGCTGTTCTTACTTTGAAGCGCGCTCCAGATCCTTCCCTAGTCTCTGCTTTTCCCCCACTCCCATCCAAACACCCCACAGTGGGAAAGAGCATATCTATTTGCGCCAGGCTGGGCAAGTGGGGTGCCTGGGACTTGATGCGACTCCCCTCTCCCAGCAATGGCTGCGGGCGTTTCTGCAACTGCGGGGCGCACGGGGAGCGTTGCCTGTAACGGGCGTCGGCCCTGGCTCTCACCAGATCGTAATCCCTCAACTTGCGAAACAGGAGAAGGATTCTGGTGACCCTTACCTGACAGAGTGGGTATTTTTGCCGTTGCTTTTTTTCTTTTTTTTTCTTCCCGACGAAGAAAAAGCTAGAACAATGCCGGCCGTCGCATCGCTGAGGCGCAGACTCCGACTTCGGGTTTCTCCCTGGGCGTCGGGACTCGGCACCCGCTGCGGACCCGGCCGCGCGGGGAGGGTCTTCGCAGGGCCGGGGTGGGGGGGCCGCGTTTCTCCTCCGAGTGTTTGCTGTTCATCCCTTTACGCGCAAAACTCTTCCTCTTGTCGTTTACGTTTCTTTTGTTGCCTTTTGGAGCGATTAAAGTGACCTTTCCATTACAAGAAAATGTACGAGTAATTCGAATATAAGCCTCCACGTGGGCGCGGGAAGCGGGCCGGGACGCGTCAAATATTTGTTCTCTGGGTCCTTGTTAAATCAGAGGGCAAACTTTAGAATTTTCTCTAACCCTTTTCTGGCATCAACCTTCATTCTACGCTCCGTCCTTCTTTTCTCCAAACGCTTGCTGAAAGGCACGCATTTCCTGGACAAATTAAAAACGACAAAACATGACAACGGAGAAGGAACACGCTGAGGTGGGGTTTACTGATGATCGATCACATTGGTTAAGTAACGCCCTCCTCAGTGCTGGAGACGGGCTCTGTTAACAGAAGTGTAGCGGGCACCGAGTCACGTGCCCTTTCTTCGGCAAAGATTGTTTAGTCCAAGATCTAAATTGCAAACACACGGATGTAAAAGCTCCGTCACTCACCCTTGTACCCAGGTGTGGCGACACCTGTAGAATGTGCTTCCTGTGGATTCTTTTCCTTCTCTTTGAAATTCTCTGGTGATATGTCAGAAGAGGGAAAAGCTGTCACCAAACATTTGTTCCTCCAAACCTTTTATGAATAAACACACCGGCCCACGATTAAGTGAGCGCAGCGTTCAGTCCCCATGAGATTTGCGATGCGGTTCTATGCCCAAATGTTACCAGATTGCACTACAATTTAAACACGACTGGAATTATTAGTTGTACCTCCAGGATCACGGGAGGGGCAGACAGACATTCACACCTGCGCAGTGCTCTTTGTGAAATAAATGATTTCCCTCATTTTCAACTGAGAAAATGCTAGCCTACTGCAAAGCATAAAAACTAAAATAATGTTAAGAAGGCGGTTAACACTAGTAAAATTGCCAAAATCATGACGATCAATGTTAAAAGCATTTGTCTCTGCTCTTTTACCAAGAAGAATGATCAGGAAAGGAGTTTATATTGGTAATGAGACCTTATGCTTGCTTCAGTATCTGCCTGTTTATCGTCTAATTTGAATCATTTGTTCTTAAAAGGACTTTAAAACATGGGTCAAGGTAGAGCCTAAGATATTTTAAAATGATTTCCTCAAAATTATGAAATTTCTTTGTAATAACCACCCACCCCCTTTAATAGCCTAAAAGTTAAATTGATAATAAATATGGTTTGTACTTAATGAAATTTTGGTCAACATGCAGGCCTGTGTCTTAATTGGTTTTATTTTACAACTTTTTTTACTAAGAGCTGACAGCTGTAAAACTTACATTGCCAACTGATTAGATAATCTGCTTTCTCTTCTCAAATATTTCTTTAGAAAGATGGAAAAGAAAGGTAGATTAAATATTAAACTCATCTACTTATACAGATAAAGTCTATTAACAAGACACATTCTCGTTACCTTGATTGTAAATTTTGTGGCTTACGCCAGTACATGGTTATCTGAGCAAAATAATGAATAGGCAGGTGGCTCTTGCTCCCACACTCAATAGGAATATGTGGGTTTTATGTGTCTGATTTTCAATTTGTTAGTAAATTATCAATTTATATGTCCCTCAGGTTTGATACATCATCCCACAAATGCTCTGTATTCTAATGAACTCATTTATTAGTGATTATCTGGCCTGTTAAAAAATGGAGTTCAGCTGTGGGGCATTTACTCACCACCTCCCCAGCCCACTAACTACCCTCCTACTAGATCTAATTTGTCTTTCCAGGAAGCCTCCTTCAACTTTTCTCATACCTAACCCACCATAGCTGTGTTCTGTAGACTCCTGAAACTGATGTGTTTTATCTGCACGTATGAATATTTTGCATTAACTCTCACAAGAAATGTAATGTGCATATATCTTGCATCGACAATTCCATTTTAAAGCTTGAGGTCAGTGTCCTGCTATACTTACCATTCACTAACCTTTAATAAAGGCCAGCATACAGTAGGTGCTCAATGATTGCTCCCCTATCTGTCACCTGCATGCTCACTGCCTCCAAATTTCTATTAGTGTTGATGTTAATAAATCCTGACTAAAGTGAGGGATGCATTCTGACAGTATTGTTGTAGTCAAGCCTAAAAAACAAAGGTCATTGTCATTTCAGTAAGAAAATATTATTATAAAGTCAGTTCACTGAATGGCATAGTCTTGAAAATAGACAAATATGATTTTAAAGACTATTTCTCCAGCTACCCTAGGTATTCCTAGATCTTCAGGTTAATTTTTTTTTTTTTATGAATTCAAACCAATTCACTGTAAAAACAAACTACAATTTTGTATTGCCTTATGTTATAAAACAAGTAAAAACCAGTGTATTATTTCACATTTAAAAAATCAAAATAGTGTTTAATTTTCAATGAGAAAATCTTTGATCCTAGGCAGGTTATTAAAACATTAATATTCCAAAATAAGTCTTCTTAAGTGTCCACACCTTCTGAAAAATGGGTTCAGGGTGTTTCTTGATAAACAAGATTCAAGTGGAAATGTTCACGAATCAAAAGCAAAGCATTTAATTCCCTCCTTAAAATGGGCTCTCCTTAGTGTCTAATGAGCATCTAGCCCTGAGGATACGGGTGTGAGAAAACACCTCTGTGGTTACAGAATCACTGTTAAATTCCCGTGATGACCATGTGAGTGTTAACTCTTAAATAACACTGCCGACTTAGGACACAGAACTAAAGTTTGAAGGTGTTTCCATTACAAATATATCAAATCACTTTAGAGACCCATTGTGATAGGCAGAATGCAGAAGTGGCTTTCGTTTCTCAAAAACATACAAATTCAAATATAACCATGTTGTGTTGAAAACATAACCAGTGCTGGGGCGCCTGGGTGGCTTAGTCGGTTAAGCGTCCGACTTTCGCTTAGGTCATGATCTCGCGGTTCGTGGGTTCGGGCCCCGCGTCGGGCTCTGTGCTGACTGCCAGCTCAGAGCCTGGAGCCTGTTTCAAAGTCTGTGTCTCCCTCTCTCTCTGACCCTCCCCTGCTCACGCTGTCTCTCTCTCTCTCCTAGAAATAAATAAAAATATTAAAAAAAAAAGAAAACATAACCAGTGCTGTTTCAATAATCGACACTTCCACCAAACTTTTACAAGTCAGAGATACCAATTACATTTGAGACTATGCTTGAAGAGTCCAATAAAAACAGTATGAGAGAATTATTTGTATATATCTATACATACATATACATATATACACATATATGTGTGTGTATGTGTGTGTGTGTGTGTATCCTAAAAGAAAGAAATACTTCTTTAAGAGAGTCACAGCCCAGTTAAAGCATTTAAATAGAAAGTGACCACAGGCAGCATTCAGGGTAAAACAGGCAGGCTAGGGAATGGCTTAAATTAGTAAAGTTAATTAATAATAAATGAAATAAAGGTCACCAAAATTCCTACTGAGTCTGCTCCCTCATGACGAGCACCTTGGTGCCAGCACAAATCACCGTGTGGATTGTAAATGTGAAGCACGTCTTCAGCTGTGGTGTGGGAATCCTTTCCCTGTAAACATTATTGTAGTCTGATATCCATATTTTTACAATGAACTTTGATATTTATACAAGGAGTCTGATGCAGTTGAGAACAAGAAAAACTGTTGGCTCTTACAGGTTTGTCTCAAAAATAAGGACCAAAATGGCTCATTTAATCCAGAGAATGTACTCCTTTCTGTTCATCTCAAAAAGGAGGAGGGGAGGGGGGCGGGAAACCAGCCCTGGCCTGGGGCTCTCTGAGTCTGTGTGCCGGTCTAGACCAGGCCTGGACGGGCATTTAAGGGCATGCAGGGGAGGCCAAGCTCATTCACACGGCTGAATTGTTCTGACGTCAGGCCTTGACTTATGAAGACCGGTTTCCCCCTGAGTTTCTCTTATTAAAGTGCCCAGAGGAAAAGGACAGAGAGGGTTTCACGCTGGCAGGCGCTATACTACGTCAGGCGCGCAGCTCCCTGCCAATATTCCAAAGATTCGGATTTACGAGCTAGAAGGCCATTGTCTATAGTCAGCCCAACCTGCTGGTCTACGCATGTCCAGAGTCGCTTAAAGCAGCATGTTACACGGGAGCTACACCTAGAACTTTGTACAAGAGATCTTTGGAAATGGACCCGTATAAGAAAAACAAAAAACGGAAATCAAAAAACTACAGAAGCAGCCTTCATGTTCAGAGGCGTTGGACTTCACACAGACAACCGGAGAAATCCGCCAGCGTCTCAGGTGAGCGGCTGAAGAAAGACGTTGAGACAGTGTAGCTTCCACAGGATCTCTGGACACATTCATTTCCTTTGGTTCCGAAGTTGGGAGTTAATAACTGTGTTTCTGGGCTGCACTGTTGTACTCACAACAAAGGTAAAGTCCAAAAAGGGGCAAGTCCTCTCCAGACAGCTTATTTGCATCCGCATTATGCTCCTGGCGTGAAGCAATCTTTCGCTAGGGCTTCATGGCTTCCGACAGAATAGCTGGTGAGGACGGGCACAGGGAAAGCACTGGAAGTGTCCTGAATTCAAAGCTGTCCCTTCACTGACTGCAGGTCTCCAGTCACATTATTGCAATCCAGTGGTGTGCATGAATGGTTCCTCTTCTTCTCCCTTCTAGTGCTGCATTTTGGTTGAAATTTCCAGCGGAAGTTTCCAGAAATCTCTACCCAGGAGTCTTGCGCCCCTGGTATGTTATACTACCGCACTATGACTATCTGTGTTCAAAATAATCCTGTGTAAGGACCCTGACCCCACTGAAGGAGCCCACCATCACTGCTATCAGTAAGAAAAAGCAATGTTTTAGCAAAGCAACCTGAGTTTAAAAATATACCAAAAAAGCCAAACGTGTCCTCCTGATTCAAAGTCTCCATAATAATTCTCCGTCTTACTTTCTACTTAGGAGATGTTAGTCTGCTGTGCGCCGAGAGCCTCAGGCTGAGGGGCAGGACTGCGGCAAAGCAGGCAAGTGCCTGCTTTCCAGAAACGCCTGCCAAGCAAGGCTACGCAGCAGTAGACAGTTTGCGGCTTTGCTTTCCGAGGCACACTGGTCATTTGTGAATGGCCCCCGGCTGGCCCAGGTCCAAGGCTATATACACTTGCGGTCAAACGGGGCGGAAAGGGAACATCTGGAGGCTGCATTTGCTCACGCTCTGCCACCTGGCAGGGGCCAGGAAAACTAAGCCCGCCACACAACGATGGTGACTGCGGCCTGTGTGGAGTCAGGGACAGACAGCTGCAGATGGGCGAGTGATTTGCAGGCCGTGTGTAGCCCGTGAGCATCCTGTCCTTCCGTACGGTGTGAGGGTTAGCCTCCGCTCCCGAAATGAGCATCTTGATCCCAGGACGTGCGTCGTGTGGTGTATGGACGGCCATACCACTAACTCACTTCCTAACCAGAGCCACGAGAAAATGCAGCGGAGTGACATCCAGGCGCGAAGAGTGGCTTGAAGGCGCTTGTATTGATGTAACCAGTTTCCCATCCGTGGAGTCAAGGCTTCGCCACAGGCCCGCCGAGAACTGTAGCGAACCAGCACTCACTCAGGGTCAACCCATTGGGTAATGAGAGTTTAGAAATGTTAACATGTGCATTCGAAAAGCTTCTCCTGCTTGGTTAAAAAAAAATGGGATTGGGGCACCTGGGTGGCCCAGTTGGTTAAGCATCTGACTTCAGCTCAGGTCATGATCTCATGGCTCTTAAGTTCCAGCCCCGCCTTGGGCTCTGTGCTGACAGCTCGGAGCCTGGAGTCTGCTTTGGATTCTGTGACTCCCTTTCTCTCTGACCCTCCCCTGCTCACACACACAAAACACACACACACACACACTCTCTCTCAAAAATAAACATTAAAAAAAGTTTTTAATGGGATTGAACAATTAAAACCAAGTTAAAAATGACTGTGATTTTATCTAATAATCTGGTGTAACGGACAAATCCTGACATAACCACTTTAATTTAAATGTGGGTATTTGCCCCGAATTCCTTTTCCTAGTTTCTGGAGTTAGCAAGAAGCCGGAGCACGGCTTACAGGAAGCGGTTCAGGTTAGAGGGAGCAGAGAGAGCGGGTGCTTCCTGGGCCCTGAGAACAGGGGAGCAAGGATGGGAACAAATGTGTCCAAGCAAGAAGAGAAGTGGACGGGGCCGGGGTACCGTGGGTTACGGTACAGTCTCAACATATGACAGGGACGTTGATTGTATTCTCTTCTAGCTGCAAGGAGTCTATTGATCACATAGACAACACGATCAATCTCGTAGCTTTCTCGCCAGCCACTGGCAACCGTATGGATCTGTAGCCTCCAGTTACCTGATACCCTCTCAGATTTGGCTGCCCTGGTGAGGACACAGATTTCATACACTTACAATGCTATCAACGTTACGTCGCCCTTTTTTGGCAAAAAGTTCACTATTTTTGAAGAACAAATAGTAAACAATGCTTGCTATAAATTTCCAAAGTATACTTGTTTTTGCGAATATCACCCAGGGGTAGGCGGGAGTGAAACCCTCTTCTGTGTATAGCTTGGTAATTTTATTTTTTTCAGGGCTGCCCTGAGCACAATCGCCCGAGAGTGGCCACAGGACACTCTAAGCCCTGCAGAGCACACACACAGCCGAGGGGCCGTGACCCTAAATAGGTACACCATTTACACGGCCTCTTGTGAGTCAAGTCAACCCAGGAGGAGACAATGACTTGTTGCTTCTGCTGACTATTTTGTGTGTCCCTCTATGCACGTGTTCATTATGACTGTGCTCAAGACGCAATTAATTTACTCCCATAACTGCTCATAACTGCCCTCACAGCTTTTACAGTAAGGAGGCAGGCCCATTTTGTGGATTTTTCACACACAGCATAAATCTGATGAAAGGCATCAATAGTAGGCAAACCGGAGCTCTTGATTTTCCCTTTAGCTACCCACGGTGTGCTTTATTCTCTAAGACAGGATGTTAACATTCAGTATTTCCAGATTTCTGTTTATGAAGGTGAGATCATTTATACAGGGCTCAGTAAAAATGCTCTTCCCCATATGAAAGCAAGCGTGCACATGAAATCACTCTAGATTATAGCAGGGTTAGTATAGATAGTCTGAAAGTCGACCCGTCTGTTTTCCGTCAAACTCCGTTTCTTAAGGAACTGTAAAATACAGGTGAAGTCTGTTTTCATTTTTTGAACTCTGATTTCAACAAGCCCAACATCAGTAAGTTTTCAAAAGAGAGATCAACACAAGGAGATGCCTAAAATATCCCTTTGAATTTTGCATTTAGAAACTGATTCTGGGTACAGAAAAGATTTCCACAAAGCTTATCAGAAAACTCATTAACTGTATAAAGGTTTGTGCTACTCCTGTGTCTCTAAATGGTCAATGGTCAATGGTATAAAGCAATGTCTTTCAGCTTGACCCATGGATTCTTTCTTTCTTTTTTTTAAAATGTTTATTTCTGAGAGAGAGACAGAGAGTAAGCAGGGGAGGGGGAGTGCAAGCAAGAGAGAGAGGAGGACACAGAATCCAAAGCAGGCTCTAGGCTCTGAGCTGTGAGTGCAAAGCCCAGTTCAGGGCTCGAACCCACAAGCTGTGAGATCATGACCTGAGCTGAAGTCGGACGCCCAAGTGACTGAGCCCCTAAGGCACCCCTTAACCAAAGCTTTTTAGCCGGACCCCGGCAATTCGCTGTGGCCAGCTAGAGCTGTGCGTTTCTATTGTATAGAAGAGAACTTCCTTTTGCCCTCAACAGTGGATTAAAGAAAGGTAGCAGCAGTGGGCCCACCCCACCTCTGCAATGAAGCCTGAGACTAACCAGCTGACATGCCCCAGAGCTGTCAGTTTACCTCGACTTCCCCAGAAAACAGTCACCGAGCACTATCACTCTGAAGAGAATGTAATTAGTGACTTAAAGGGTTTGTTTGTTTTTTTTCCAAATCTTCGCTTGTAAACTTCACATTTTCTTCTAAAACACTGCAGGGTAGAAGAACTGCGATCACACTTCCTTGGCACTGTGATGGTGTGGATGTGGTCGCCCGGGGCAAGATGAGGGAGGGGTGCGTGGATTCTATCTGCTGGGGGTAAATCTGGACGGTGTGGCAAAAGTGTAGCTCACGATCACAAAATTAGAATCCAAAGTTTTGGAACAACAGAAAAATCCAAAATTAGTGTAAATGGTTTTTAAACAGGAGCCCACACTAAATGGAGCCGGTTCTACTGTTTTCGGAAGCTTGCTTCCAGAAAGCCCAAATCAGCGGCAGTCAGTCTGTGAGCTGGGCTGGCGAAAAATCGAAAGGGAACAAAATCATGATTTGTTTGCTGAATAAGCAGTCACCAGGCCCAGCAGAACTCTGAAGAAGGTAGAATTCGTGAAAATTCAGACTCTTCAATAGACACGATTGAAGAAGGAGAAAAGGATGTTCGCCGTGACCAGTGAACTTTCACAGATTCGCCAGGAGGGCGCGGACTCTGCCAGAACACCAAGGCAGCACTGAGGTCACAAAAGTGAGGGCTCTGGAACGCCACTCTGATGCAGAAAATTCAATTCCAAAAAGGAGAAAAACACAGCTGTCCAATTTTACTTATTTGCTCGTTTTTATTTATTTACGTGTTTGATCCATGTATCTTCTCTGTTAGTTTTGGTGGGATGAGGGTTAAAACCTAGGTCCCTGAAGGGCAGGAGGGACTGTGGTATGGTGGGGAGACCCTCCCCACACCGCCCAGGCCTCTGCAGCTACTGTGGTTTCACAGAATCAGCTTATGCATTTGCCTCCAGATTCTCTTACTCTATACATTAGTTTCAGTTGTCTATGATTTCCTTCTTCCACTTTCTTCTTTTGTTTCCCAATTATCCATGACACGGTTCCTTTAGTTTTAGTCTCTTTCCTATTGAAGGCATTTCTGTTTATATATTTTCCCTGAATTGAGCATTCGAGGATCCCACAGTCTTCAAAATAAAATATCCCCCCTTTCATATGTTTCTAGACGGTTCTTTCTTTTATATTTTTTTAGTGTTTATTTATTTTTGAGAGAGCGAGCATGAGAATGCAAGAGTACAAGAGGGGCAGAGAGAGAGGGAGACACAGAATCCAAATCAGGCTGACAGGCCAGAGACACAGGGCTCAAACCTATGGACCATGAGATCATGACCTGAGCCGAAGATGGACGCTTAACAGACCGAGCCACCCAGGCGCCCCTCCAGATGGTTCTTAATTTCAGGCTTCATAATCCTAGAATGGTGTCTAGCAGGTCGTAAGCACTCATTAACATAGAAACATTACTAGAAAAAGAAACTGGTCTCTGGGGTTGGAACAGACTTGGTTTTGAATCCTAGACCCGCCACACCCTCGCAGCCCTGGGCAGGTCACTTGAAACCCAAGTGCAAGGATTCAGGGAGAAAACACGAGGAAACCACTAGACCAATGCCTGGCACGGAGCCAGTGCCCACGGCCTGGGACCTGCTCGTGGTCCTGGAGTTTGTCTGACGGAGAAGCTAGCCTGGCTTGTGTTCTAGCTCACGAGCTCTTAGCCTAACTGATGATTCTTGAGGCTAAAGAAAGCCAGTGCACTGGTCACAAAAGCAAGCAAAGGACCCGAAAGGTTATTCTTCCAAACAAGACCACAGAGCGAGTAGAGCCTCCCACCTCTGAACGCTGGAACACCAACCTTCCACCGGCTTTTGGTTAGGGAGTTTTCATGTAGTGTGTGGTGTACCCCATCCCAATTCTCAAAGCTACAAAAGTGGTTTTATTCTGAGTGCCTCTTCCTCATCCACTTGTAGACCTCACTTTCCTCCCGGAGCCCCTCTTCCTTCGTCCCGATGCCCACAGAGGGCACCAACTCACCAACTGGGACATTCCCTTTTTGGGAAGAAGGATCAAAAGTTCAAGGTTGAGTTTTCAGAATACATCATCTTAATGATGAGAATGGAAGTGAAGGCATCAACACAATTTGCTTTTAGAAGATCAATGGTTTTCTCTATTCCTGTGTCTGCCCTTAAAATATGGCTACATTTTCATGATACTGCAGTCAACTCTTCACATGGCTTCGAGAGCCTGAGATTGAAGTATCTGCTTTGTTTGCTTATTTTGTTTTGGAGGACGAAACCATAAAGCTTTCCATTTCATCCTTGGAAAGTCTAAGTAAAATAAGACCACATGCTGGCGAGGCAATCCCTGCGCTTATACATGTGTGGGTCTCAAATAAGGCTTATTTTTATTTCCTAAGAGTGAAGTATCTTATTCTCCAAGCAGATTCTGTGTATTGAAAAGAGGAAAGAAGCCTTTAAAATATTTAATTCAAATTTTTCTTGGCTGATCTGTATTCTATGTTTAGCTAAAAGAAGATAATTTTAAATCAGATGTACAAAACTCTCAGAGGTGCCCACATGTGTGGACGCCCCCAGAGGAGGCTGGCAAACTAGAAAGGAATCCCTTCCCTTCCCTGGTTTACCTCGGTCAGGCCCATGAGGAAAACCCTGAAATGGTTTGTGAGGATTCAGGGGCCGCTGACCGCCAACCCGGGTTCCATACTGGAAATCAGTCATGCGTTTCTGTAGCAGACATTAGCTGGGCGTCTTCTATATGCCAGGGGTTGTTCTGGGCACTTGGGACACATTAGGGAGCCAAACAGACAGCCTTCCCACAGCCCTGTGTAGCTCGTGTTCTAGCACGGAAAATAAAAAGCAATAAACCTCACAAATGAGTCGATCATGGAATGTGGTGGATGTGGTCAGCGCAGTGGACAAAGGGAAGAGCACAGTGAGGCAGGTCCGCAGCACTGGGCAGATCTGCAGGGGTGGCCGGGCAGGGCTCACGGAGAAGCTGCTAGGTGAGCCAAGACTCGGCAGAAGTGAGGGTGGGCCTGCGGGCACGTGGGCAAGGGGGCTCTGGGAGGAGGGGACGGCCTGTGTGAAGGCCCGTGAGGAGGGCCGGTGTGGCTTCCCAAGGAGGAGCAGAGACACCGGGGTGCCTGGATCAGAGGAGAAGGGAGAGGCGGGGGAGTGGCCGGGAGACAGAACGGTACTGGAGTCTAGCCCATGTGAGCCATTCGGGTCAATGACCTTGGTTTCCCTTCTTCATGAAATGGGGAAGCACTGGTGGGCTCACATGATCTGACTTTTGTTTTAAAAGGGGCGCAGGGTAGGGGCGCCTGGGTGGCTTAGTCGGTTGGGCGTCCGACTTTCGCTTGGGTCATGGTCTCGCGGTTCGTGGGTTCGGGCCCCGCGTCGGGCTCTGTGCTGACTGCCAGCTCGGAGCCTGGAGCCTGTTTCAGTCTGTGGCTCCCTCTNGCATGATCTGACTTTTGTTTTAAAAGGGGCGCAGGGTGGCTCTGCTGGTTAAGCATCCGACTTCGGCTCAGGTCATGATCTCTTGGTCTGTGGGTTTGAGCCCTGCGTCGGGCTCTGTGCTGACAGCCCAGAGCCTAGAGCCTGTTTCAGATTCTGTGTCTCCATCTCTCTCTCTCTCTCTCTCTCTGCCCCTCCCTTGCTCATGCTCTGTCTCTGTCTTTCTCTGTCAAAAAATAAACGTTAAAAAATTTTTTAATAAAAAGTTTAAAAAACTAAAAAATCACGTTTTTTAAACTTTATAAAAGTTTACGTTGTATACGTAGAGTATACGCAGCTGGGTAGAGTAGGAACTGCTCCCCAGAAGGACGGGGGTGCCGGGAACTGGACAGATGCTGACCCACATGTGTGCTCTCCTTCCTGCGTGCCAGAGCGGGCGAAGACCTTCCCAGAGCCCCGGAGAGAGCTGGGTGACCCGAGGGCCACTTCTTTATGCGGGATGGACACTAACTCGTTCCCTCGCAATGGAACTGTTCTCGTAACAGCTTTCAAAGAAAAAGTGCAAAGTCCTTAAATTACCAACTTTCTTCCTTTCTGCGATGGTTCATTTTATGTGGGATTTGGCTTGGCCAAGGCATCCAGGTGTTTGGTAAGTTACTAGTCTGGATGTTTCTGTGAAGGCATCTTTCAGATGAGATTACCATTAAAATTTTTTTAATGTTTTATTTATCTCTGAAAGAGATAGAGACAGCGTGAGCAGGGGAGGGTCAGAGAGAGAAGGAGACACAGAATCCGAAGCAGCTCCAGGCTCCGAGCTGTCAGCACAGAGCCCGACGCGGGGCTCGAACCCACGAACTGTGAGATCATGACCTGAGCTGAAGTCAGATGCTGAACCGTTTAACCTTAACTGACTGAGCCCCCCAGGTGCCCCGAGATTAGCATTTAAATCAGTAGTCTCTGAGTCTCTCTCTGTCCTTCTCGTTCCCGCTCCCTCCCCCACCCCAGAACTGGCTGTTTCTCTGCAGCACTGGACTAACACTCCTCCCTGCAATTGCTTCCCTGTGGTCACCACCTGTGTTCAGACCTTTCTCTTCCACATTTCTGCGACTGGGGGAGGGATTAGTTTCTCTCTTCAGAAGCAATAACCTTTGGGGACTTAATTAAAAAAATTTTTTTAATGTTTATTTTTTGAGAGAGCGCACGTGTATGCGTGTGCACATGCGTATGAGTGGGGGAGAGGCAGAGAGAGACAGAGACACAGAATCTCAAGCAGGTTCCAGGCTCCGAGCTGTCAGCACAGAGCCGGATGCAGGGCTCGAACCCACGAACTGTGAGATCGTGACCCAAGCCAAAGTCATACACTCAACCAACTGAGCCACCCAGATGCCCCTATTTTTTTAAAATTCAATCCAGACATGTAAAAGCTCAAATTCTCACCACCATTTCATTTGGATTCCAAAATAAAGTTATTAAAAATGGTCCCCCCTCCTTGGCTTGCGGAAACAGTTCCACGCCAGCCCCCAGCCCCTCCCCCCGCTCCTGCATGGCTTGCAGCCTCCATCTGAAACCCTCTGGCAGGCCACATCGCAACCCTCATCCACCCACACTCAGCTTCTCCCTCTCAGGCTCTCTTTGTACTAGCAGGTTTTGTGCATTAGCTCTTACCAAAAAAGAAAAAAAAAATTCCCTTTGAATGATAAATTAGCAGGCACGTTCTCTTTTCCACGTGGTAGAAATTCTATCCTAGCAACAGCCACCAAATCAACTGTCATCCACAAGGATCCAGTCTGTTTTCTTCTAGAAAGATGTAAAGCAGTCAGCCAGACTTTTCTCGACTCTTTTTTGTCGAGGAGAGCATTAGGAGATGAAAGAAAATGGGAGGTAATCTCGAAAAAAACCATGACGAAAGGATGAGTTTTCCGAAGGGTGTTTGATGATAGTACGTGTGAAAGATGAGTGAGGTACGCAGCCTGTGGTCAGCTCAGGTAAGTGTCCAGGTGTCTAACGTGAGGGGACTGTTTGCGTACATCCCAGTTCTCAGGATGTACATAGCAGCACCCACGTGCACCCGCCACGGGCACCCCACAGTCCTCGGGGTGTCCTGTGCGAGGCACTGGCATATGCATCCTATGGGTTTATCTTCGGAACAAGCTCACCAGGTGGGTACACCCACATGTACGCCAGGTGAAGGAATACAGAAGAGGGGTCAGTGTCCCTAAAATTAACTTAGGCAGGTCGATCTTTATGCCCAGATGACCTGATCTTTTTACCTTAACGTTCTTTACGCTGTTGGTGCTTGCACAGAAAAACATAGGACATCGAAGCTGAACCGGAAAAGTTGTAAAGACCCTCCTACTGGCCTACACCCAGCCTGGAGAAGGATACGGGCAGGAGAGGCTACGTGGACAGGGTAAGTGAACATTCCGCTGCTATCTTTCCCCGTCTGCCCTTGAGGGGCTGTGGGCCCGCCTCCTTCTCCCGTCACTACCCTTCCAGAGATGCTATCGACAGAGCGAGGCTGGGTTCTGAAAGCTGTCAGAGTACTGAACGCCAAGGAAACACTTCATCGTCTCCGTTACGACTGAGGCTATTCGACTTCACAGTTTGGGGAAATGTACATACAGAAGTGAGACCAATAAGATTGCTGGTATTCCACTGTGTTTGACCTACAGAAGTGGTCTTTTCATATGGTTCATCCTTATCCATAACTATGCCTTCTCCCACTTTCCTTTGAGGACACAGGACCACAAGATTTCATGTGTCCAGTTCAGGGTACAGACAGCAAAGGTTCTCTCTGGTGCTCTCGCACAGTCTCCATCAATGGTCACTATGGGTAACGTTGAGTAGCCATGGTAAGTACTTTGGGTACTATTTGGATTCTGTTGGGTATCCATGGTGGGTATTGAGTACTATCGGATATTCACTGTGGATACTAGCGTGTACTATTTGATACCCATGGTAGGTATTGTTGGGTGCTTTGGGTACCTATAGTGGAAACTACTGTGTACTGTTGGGTATTGTTATGGATACCGTTGAGTCCTGGGATGTAAACAAAAACCATCATGGATCTCGTTATTTGCTTCTTCTCTCAAGGAGTGTAACATATAAAACATATAATTCGGAGAAGTGAAAAACCTCCATCTTGAAATTTCTTCTCTACACTTTTGGGAGTAACATGGTAAAGGGAGATTTAATGCCAACTATAAAATTTTGCAAGTTCTAAAATATGAGTTACTGCCAAAAAAGCAAAAAGGGTCCCAGTAGCAACCTCCACTGAGCAAACAAGGTGAAAAAATCTAATTTCTTCATTCCAAAGGCAAACCGCCAGCTATCTTCTCTGAAGATGAGTATCTTTCAACAACAATAAGGAAAAAAAGAAAATGGAGTCTTGCTCACATAAACTGATCTTGAACTTTAGTCATAATCTGTGGACAATCTTTACATAAAGGTATAGGAACTTTGAAAAACTTCTACCACTCACTATGTGGTATATACACCCCAAAATGCTTCCTTTCAAAAATACAAATTGCCTTATGCCTAAAAACATCGATTTCTTCCTGTAAATTTTAGGGGGGGGCCAAGTTGAAGAAAATGATTTTATGCACTACTATTTTCACATTCCTATCGGGCCTATGGTTCCAAACACTGTCAAGTTTCTTTGTAAACTGCACATGAAAGCCCCATGCAGGTCACATACGGGCTGTCCGTGTGACAGCAGTGCTGACAGCTTCGAGCCTCTGTCCTTATAACGACACCTGTATTTACAGAGACATCAGTGTGCCTCGTCATCCAACAGGCCCACGTGAGTCCATACGATCAAATCAGTTTGCAAATGGAGAACAGAGACATTTGCTTTACACAAAGGAATAAAAAGCCAGTTTCCTAACACTTGATCCATGTAGCTACAGAAAAAAAAAAAAAAAAAGGCCCATTCTGAAAGAACATTTCAAAATTATATTTTAGGCCTCAATACTAACATCAATAATTGTTCTGGAACGATGTATGTGTGTGTTTTCCTTTAAAGCAGCGGCTCAGCTCAGAATCATCTGCAGGATCTCAGAAAAACAGATCGCCACACCCCACAGTTACTGTTTTAATCTGGGGTGGGGCGGAGGATGTACATCTTTAATAAGTTCCCAAGGGATCCGGATACTACTTCCCTAAAACTAATTATTTCACATATTTCCCTCCCGCTTCTAAGAGCAACCACATGCAGGCTACAGCCGGCGTCTCTGAGTAGGAGTTCCGAAACACACTTGTGTGTCTGCATCACCGGCCGGGAACCGCACCATCTGACCCAAGGCCTGGCCTCTGCGGTCACCACTGCAGACAGAACCAGGCAGCCTCACCAAGCCACTGGCCACCACCGCCTGGTTCTGCTCCAGCAGAGCTGCTGGGGGAAGACGGGAGGCTTGGAGAGGGTCACTAAGACCCTAAACCAACTTAATGATCATCTGGCCCTTTGTACTAATGGTAATGAGTGGAATTTTTCCGCAATCATGTATCATCATCAAAGGTGGGTATAACAGCTCACAGCACAGTGGGTGTGACTCCAGAAAACCTATCTCATGTGGCCATGATGAAATTGCCCTAAGTTGTCCTTGATCCAACTTCTACTTATTCTTCACCAATCAATTAAAGTAGCCAAATTTACCTAAGTACCGTATCTACCAACAGCTACGGTCTGGAATCCGGCTCCAGCTGGTATGTCCCTGCTTCCAGAAAGCTGTACCTGAACTTCAGGCCTGGGTTAGACGGCCCTCCAGTTTGCTCCTATAGAGCAAACTAATGTCCCCCATTTGAGCGCTTGTCTTAAAACTGCTTACTCGTTGGCTTCGTCCTCACCCCACACCTACTGCGCAAATGTAAAAGTGGGGCAGGGGCCAGGTCTGCTCCGGCCGCTGCGCTAAGGCACAGCCCAGCTGCTACTGTACAGTGTGAATCCACACAAAAGTCTGCTGCATGAAGACTGAAGCTACCGACAGTGACTCACAGGGAGAGGTCTCAGGGACGGAGGACCAGAATGCCCACGCGGGTCTCACATGGGAGGATGCAGCAGGGCCCAGAAGAACACAGCTCAGGGCACACCGAAGACCTCTGGGTGGGCGCCACCGATACGGACTTCTAGAAAACAGCCCAATCGACCGGTACCCAGAGGAAAAGTCAGATCAGACAAGGACTTGTGAAACAACAACAACAACTGTATGAAGACCCCCGTGAACGGGCCTGTCCGCGCACGCTGCAGGCACGTAAGACAGAAGGGTTCGCCTGCGACGTGCTGAACTTGAGGTCCTGCTTAAAGAGTTTGAGGAGATGTGTATTCCCGATAACTAGAGATTAAGCATCATGTTGTCATTTTTAGAACAGTCCACTTTCCAAAGTTGGTCATGGGCCCCCTGACGCTGTGACTGAGCACACTCAGCACGCAGTCTCCCTCTGCCCGGGGACCCCGGGCTGCCAGCCGGCCTGATGGACTGAGGTGCTACCAGGGGCGGAACCGAGTGCGTACTGACGGCAGAGCCCTAGAACATCATTTATTGAAAACAGACACGTCAGGCTTTTTGTTGCTTTCCTGTCATTTAATCTTTCTGCGCCCCTCCACAACCTCGTACACCCCATGCTCGTTCTGTTCCAGCCGCCCTGGCTTCCTGGCTGCTTCTCAGGCACGCCAGGCACCGGGCAGGGCGCTGGGCCTTTGCACCTGCTGTCCCCTCCGGCTGGCCCGCTCTTCGCCTACTCATCCATGTTCTCCACGTCCTTCAGCTTGCTCGCGAAGGTCATCTTCCCCACGGCGCCTTCCCTGATCACAGTACAATCTTCCTCACCACACTCCCTATCCCCTCCTGCTTACCCACTCACTGAGTCCCTCCCACTAGGATCCCGGAGGGCTGGGTGCGCTCTCACGGCTGTCCCCCAGAGCACAGGGCAGCCTGGTCCATGTGGGTGCTTGGAGAAATACTTGTTCCACACGTGGGTATCTGCGACGTGGCGGGGCACCACCCCAGCCCCACACCTGGTGGTCAACAAATACTTGGCGAAGAATAAGTCAATGAATTACTGACTTCTCCAAAATAGTTTGCTAGATTTAATGCTGAAGCAGCTGCCTCCTGGACGGGCCATCCTCACTGGAGCTGAGTTACCGTGTGCACTGGCAACATCGTGAACAGTTTCCGAACCACGGCGCAGCGGGCCTTGCTCTCACCCACGTGACTGTACTGCTGTATGGAGTTTCCCAGCAGCGTGAGAAGAACCTTCAAGAACCTGTGTCTGGGCATTATAGTGATGTTTCCCAAAGGCCACATTCAAAGGTTAAACGAATATCATGAATAACTAAGGTTTGATTTTTTTAGCAGAACTTAGTTGACATTAAAATTACACTGAAAGTGGGGCGCCTGGGTGGCTTAGTCGGTTAAGCATCCGACTTTCGCTTAGGTCATGATCTCGCAGTTCGTGGGTTCGAGCCCTGCGACAGGCTCTGTGCTGACTGCCAGGTCAGAGCCTGGAGCCTGTTTCGAGTCTGTCACTCCCTCTCTCTCTGACCCTCCCCTGCTCACTCTGTCTCTCTCTCTCCTAGAAATAAATAAAACATTAAAAAAATTAAAAAAATAAAATTACAGTGAAAGGTCTATATTCCATTTAATAATTTGAACCTCCTTTCAGATCGATTTTGTCATGGTAGCAGTCTTTGGAATAACCCTGTGATCAGTTGACTCAATGACGTAATTGTGGAATTACAAGACGTTAACCTGATTTCCTTGAAGTTAATTATGTAGCCATAAAGAGACAGAACACCTTTGTTAGCTCCAAGTAATACATCTATGATTTTTGAAATTAGTTAACTAAAGATATTGACAATATCCAGCAACTGCACTACTAGGAGTTTGTCCAAAGGATAAAAAAGTACTGATTCGAAGGGGCACATGTACCCCAATGTTTATAGCAGCGCTATCAACAAAAGCCAAATTATGGAAAGAGCCCAAATGTCCACCGACTGATGGATGGATAAAGAAGATCTGGTGTATATATGTGTATATATATTCATGTATGTATATATGATGGAATGTTATGCGCCAATGAGAAAGAATGAAATCTTGCCATTTGCAACAACGTGGATGGAACTGGAGTGTATAATGCTAAGAGAAATAAGTCAGTCAGAAAGACAAATACCTTAAGATTTCACTCCTATGTGAAATTTGAGAGACTCAACAGATGAACATAGGGGAAGGGAAGGAAAAACAAGATTAAGAGAGAGAGGGAGGCAAACCATAAGAGACTCTTAACTACAGAGAACAAACTGAGGGCTGCTGGAACAAGGTGGGGATCGGGAAAGGGCTGAATGGGTAATGAAATGTAAGAGATGAATCACTGGCTTCTACTCCCGAAGCCAAGACTACATTGTATGTTAACTAACTTGAATTTAAATTTAAAAAAAGAAATAAACTAAGAAAGTGCCCTATGTAACTGTATTACTTTCCTTTTTGAAATCCATAAATAGCTTTGAAAGTTTCAGAACTGTCAACTTCCATTTCAGCAAACGTTTGTTTAAAAATTTTTTTATTTATTAATTTTGAGAGAGAGATTGCCAAGTGGGGAAGGGGAAGAGAGAGAGAGAGAGGGAAAGAGAGAATCTCAAATAGAATCTGCGCTGTTAGTGCAGATCCCAGTGTGAGGCTCGATCCCACAGACCACAATATCATGACATGAGCTGAAATCAGAAGCCAGACACTTGACAGGAGTGAGCCACCCAGGTGCCCCAGCGAAGGTTTAATTGTACGGCTGCCCGAAGCATTGGCACATGTAAGCATATAGTAAACAATCTTGCTTCTGTGTGGATCTTACAGCAACTGAGACTCACCGACACCTGTTAAGTTAGAATTTGGAAACTACACCAGAAGAGAACCATTTCACCAGCACCATAAAACAGATAAAAAAAGTTGGCCTATGTTTACAGATAAGTCAAAGAATCCTTCTGTGAGGTGGCTTACGGTGTGTGTTCTGCTTTTTTTTTTAATAAGTTTTTTAAAAAATATTTTTATTTATTTCTAGGAGAGAGAGACAGAGAGACAGCGTGAGCAGGGGAGGGTCAGAGAGAGAGGGAGATACAGACTCTGAAATAGGCTCCAGGCTCTGAGCTGTCAGCACAGAGCCCGATGCGGGGCTCGAACCCACGAACCGCGAGATCATGACCTAAGCGAAAGTCGGACGCTTAACCGACTAAGCCACCCAGGCGCCCCTGTTCTGCCTTCTTCTAAAGCTATATTTCATTGATAATTCCAAAGCAAACCAGGAGAAACTCAGATGCAAGTGTTAACCGCAAGTGCAATTTAAATAAGAAGGGCCTGCTTGTTCATCCCCATTGGTCAGAGATGGACAATGCCTGCCTTTTCTTTGGATTATGTTAGTTCACGGAAAGCTTCTCCACCAGAACCTGTAGTGTTCTACTTGCATTCAAGCATTCAAGGAACAGCTCCCTCCTGTGAGTAAGCTCCCACAGAGGACGCACCCAAGACGCCTGGTGTGGAGGGCGAGCGGGAGGGGAGGAAGAGAGCTTCAGCCAGACACCAACTAATGCATCAACCATCCCAGAGGATGCAGAAGGAAGAAGAACGCTTCTCCAATGCATTCAGCAGGCAGAACCCCTAGCGCTCTTTGTGAACACAGTTACATTTTGGTATATAAAATGTAAAAGCAGAATGTATAATACGACATACTGATTCACTGTCACTGCCCATTCCAGGATAGACAGGTGGTAACAGAAGCCATTAAGAAAAACCAGTAAGAGGATGATCTGAAAATGAGGAAATAGAATCGATGAGCCTAATTGTTTCTGTGTGCAAAGAAAGAGGCTGCCATTCCTCACTTTTAGCGGGGGCTCCTCCGAGGCCGGGAGGAAACGACTGTAGCAGAATTCCGAGCTGCCTCTCCCTGCTCCCAGTGTGCAAGGGCACGCACCCGCACACGGATGGACCGGCTGTGTCTGTAGCACTCGGTTAGGCACATCCGTGAGAGCACTCACGCGTGACTACACGCAGGTTGTCTTTCCTCATCATTCCACGGCGAGCCCTCTGGGATCCTGCAATGTCATGTCTCTGCACTCTCCACCTGGAAAACTCTGGAGTCTTCTGTGCCGGGCTCGTGCCTCATGAACAAATACTTCCTTATCTGATTTCCCCGTGAGTCTGACTCTTCACAGAGGTCCGCTGCTCTTGGCCTCGCTGCTTCTCGTCTTTGCAGGCACATTTGCGGTCTGAGGCCTTTCCACCTTCGGGTGCACGCAGTGGCCTCGTGTACTGGCTCGGGGAGGAGCGCAGCCACCCTGCCGGAGTTGGGCTTATCGGTTTTGTTTTGAACATGAGGGGGAGCACCGAATTCTTGTGGTGGCCACATTAGGAACTTCGTATAAAGAGGGCAGAGGACAACACCTTCTCAAACAAGAGATGGTAATAGCATAAGCCTGTGCTGGGAGGATACACAGCCTTATTTTTTTTTTCCCAATCAAATCCTAAGACTATATTTGTATTTGTTCTTTTTCCCCTCATTTTTTAGTTAAGTGCTTTTTAGAAAACCCTTAGAGAGTGCAACAGATGTTAGCAATTTGGCTGAGAGGACAAATATAAGCATACGCGTAATTGACTCGTTCGCTGGCTTTAATGGGCATTAGCATCTTAACCGCGACGGGCATCGGCTCTGACCCAAGTGCGCGTATGCATAGAATCAGCTTCTCCGTTAAGTGGTACTAGATGTGCTCTGGGAAGGTTTGGGGAAATGTAAAATACTTTCATGTTAAGCAGACAGACAGGAATAACCCAGAAACTAAAACGATGGTTCTTTCAATTGACTTCTAAAATTCTCTCTGTTCAAAGTTTTAGCACACCAAAAATAACTCCCACTACAGCCGATGCTGTCACCCTCCTTTCTGTCCCTACGTCCACCTGCACCCCCTCCCTCCCAACCTGCTTCATTCACGGTCTCCCCACCCCACCTAGCTCCCAAGCATCACCCAGAGGCGGGCTGCTCGGAGGAGGGAAGCTTTCCGTGCGAAAGTCGCACGTTCACAATACTGTCCTCAGGAAGCTTTCTTAACTGTGGGATCAAAGTACCAAACTGAGGGACCCTGAAGTGTTTCTTTACAATAAAGAGGAGTGATCATGACTTTGTACCTCACTCAGATATGTAAAGAATGACAAAATCGAAAAGTTCAAGAAATGAAAGTTTTCTGCTCTGAGCCATCACCCTGCGTCCTAAGACTGTCTTGAAACACTGTATCATCTAACCAACTTGACTTTCCCACCGATTCCAGCAGCAAAGTGCAATTTTCAACACTGACGTTCACTAGTTGGGTAACGATGCCAAGGGACTGACTTTAAAACGACTCTTCCCGCCAAGTATAAAACGCAGAGACTCACATTTGCGTAACGCATCAGCCTTTATCTTTTGTCAGCTGCTTCTGTGAAGCATTGTCGCTGGCGCCACATTTCAGACGTGCGGCCTTAGGTCCAAAGGTTAAGATTCTCAGAGAGGTTATTATTTTTTAAACAAACGCTACATGGTGCTTATGCTTTGCACACATCATTTGAAGTGTTTCCCAAATATTCCCTCATTTAATCCTCCAACAGCCTGGAGAAGGAGGGGCCAGAGCCATGCAAGAGGCAAGGAGCTCCCTGCGGTCACTGCTGGCGAGTTGCAAAATCAGGTTCTGGGCCGGGGCTGTCTGTCTGCACAGCTCCTGCCCTAAACCACCGCCCGGGCCCCACACACGTGACCGCGGGCTGGGGCTCCACCCAAGGCACTGAGAGCACGTGACAGACACCCCCCTGGACAGGCGTCTCAGAAGAGCAGGACTTCAGGGGATGACGTGCCGCTTGTGTGTCCCCCTCCACGGGCCACACACTGTAAACACCTGCAAGACTGCTTTGCGAGGCTTTGAATAGAAGTTCAGGGAAAGAAAACGCGAACTGAAGAATTCGCTGGAGCATAGCGTCAGTGGTTCTTAAATCCTCAGGCTCATCCCAGTCCCCTCTGATGTGGACTGTCTGAGGTTTGGAGGAGGAAGTGGTGAGGCCCCCAAGGGGCCCCTGACAGCTCAGGGGGTGTCCCCGGGCTGGCAGCTGAGCAGGAAGCCCCGCGAAAAGGTCTCAGCCCTGACAGCGGGGCACCGTTTCAAGTGCTCTTAGGCGCTGAATTCTAGTCATGTCACCACTGCCGTTGCCAAGCAGTGGATGGAAAATGTGCGGTTTCGAAAGACCTCCGGCACATACTGTTATTTGAAGAAAGCGAGATGAAGAACAGCGCACACACAACGCTACCTTTTGTGGATGGAAAGAGAATCATTACTATGCACCCATATTTGCAGTATCGTGTAAAGAAACTCCCTAAAACTATCCAAGAAATGAACAGAAGTGGCGCTGGCTCTCCTCTCCCTTCTCTTCGCTGCGTGTGAGTGCGTGTGCGCCCGTGCACAGGTGTGTGCAGATGAGACGGCGCAGCCGGCAACAGCAGCGACTCCCCAACGCCTCGGTTTTTACACCGTTCTTATTTCACGTCATACGATTTAAAATTTTTAAAATTTTGCATGACGTGTTCAGCAAAAAACCAGAAACAAACCCCAGCACGACGCTTCACGCAGGCCGTGCGCGGGATGTGTGCGGAACGGCAGGCGCGTCCGTGTGCAATTCAGGCGGGATCAGTCCAGGCACTCAAGTCTCTCAGACCCGGGTTCACACGCGGGCTTTGCCGTGTCCCAGCTGTGACCGGGGCCCCTGGGATGGACTCGCCCGGGTGCCGTGGCCCGGGGGACGGGGGACGGGGGACGGGGTCCCCGACGCGCGGGCCGC
>NW_027529531.1:506036-506384 GCF_008692635.1 Crocuta crocuta
GGAAGCGGTTCCGGCGAGGCCGGCACCTGAGTCACCGCGAACCTGAGGCATCGCCGAGGCGGCCGCGTCTTTCCGCAGTAAGTGGCCTGGTCACTCCGCCCCTATTTATTTACTTTTCAATGTTCACTTATTATTTTTTGAGAGAGAGGGAGCGAGCAGGGGAGGCAGAGGGCGAGAATCCCCGGCAGGCTCTGCAGGGTCGGTGCAGGCGCGACGCGGGGCTCGAACGCGCCGAGGTCGTGAGGTCATGGCCTGAGCGGAAACCAGGAGCCGGGGGAGGCGTCACCCAGGGCCCCCCGGGCGCCCCCACGGGAGTGTGACCTGGGAGTGTCGGGCCTTCTCTCGTCA
>NW_027529531.1:506421-506746 GCF_008692635.1 Crocuta crocuta
CGGGCCTCGGCCTCGGGGCTCCCGGCCTCGGCCTCCGCGAGGACAGGGCGCTCCACACGCGGCGAGATCTGATCGGGCCACCCCTTCGGCGCGAGGGGGTCAAGGGCAAGCTTGTTGCGTGGGTGTGGGGTCTTCGGGAGGCTCTGCAGCCTCATCGCCCACCACGGGGTGGGGGCGGGGGCTCCGGAAGTGCAGGACCTCCCACCACCCAAGGGCTCCCGGAAGTGCAGGACCTCCCACCACCCAAGGGCTCCCGGAAGTGCAGGACCTCCCACCACCCAAGGGATCCCGAAGGGCAGGACCGCCCCCCACCCAAGGGCTCCCG
>NW_027529531.1:506756-518455 GCF_008692635.1 Crocuta crocuta
TCCCGGAAGTGCAGGACCTCCCACCACCCAAGGGATCCCGGAAGTGCAGGACCTCCCACCCCCCAAGGGATCCCGGAAGTGCAGAGCCACCCACTACCCGCGGGCTCCCGGAAGTGCAGGACCGCCCACCACACAAGGGCTCCCGGAAGTGCAGGACCGCCCACCACCCAAGGGATCCCGGAAGTGCAGGACCTCCTACCACCCAAGGGATCCCGGAAGTGCAGGACTGCCCAACACACAAGGGCTCCCGGAAGTGCAGGACCTCCCACCACCCAAGGGATCCCGGAAGTGCAGAGCCACCCACTATCCGCGGGCTCCCGGAAGTGCAGGACCGCCCACCACACAAGGGCTCCCGGAAGTGCAGGACCGCCCACCACCCAAGGGATCCCGGAAGTGCAGGACCTCCCACNGGCCTTCAGGTCCTTCCCTGACCGCCCGCCCCTATCGGGCCGGGCCTCCCCGGAGCCTCCCGCCTCCACCGGGGCCCCAGGAGGGACTGGCCGCCTCACCTCCAGGCCCAGCTCCGCCCACGCAGCCTGCAGCCCCGGCTACTCGCCCAAGTCCCTGCTGGGCTATAAGCTCTGAGTCAATCGTGTTTACCGTTTGTCTTCTGCTTTTAAAACAAGCACTCAGTAAGCACTCCCCGAATTAATGGGTTTTAATTATATCCTTGACACTTTTTGGATGCGCACCAAATGAATTGATAAGCAGGCAGCTTATGTCATCCCTTGAAGGCTTCACAATGAATCATCCCTTGAATAGGTCCTTTTCTGCTCAGTAATTTTAGGTGAAAAGATGTGACTTTTTAAAGTACCTAATTAGTGGCAAGACTAACCGTCAAACTGTCAAATCCGGATCCAGGTCATGGCCCAGTGAGTGCTCTGCTCACTTGTGCAAAAGTGCAGGGGGCAATATGGTGTGGGAACCAGGGGTTAGGTGGAGGGAGGCTCGGGCTGAAGGCAGCCCTGCCCCAGGTCTGCCTGTCCCCACACCCCCCCCACATGCTGGTAGATCCCAGCCTCCTGGAGGCTCGTCCGGGAGCCTTAGGCTGGGACGGCACCTTCTCGGCTCCAGGTACAGTCACATCTACCTTTCCGCTGGGAGAGTTACACCTGATTTCAAAGCCGTGGATTTTCAAACGACGAATAACCTAAAAGAGCTATTAGTCCAGGTGTCACGTTGTAATTTTAAAAAATCATTATGTGCTCTAATTTTATTAAAGTTTATTTATTTACTTTAAACCAGAAGCAGGGCTCAGTCTCACAAACCGAGGCTTCATGACCTGAGCTGATATCAAGAGTCAGATGTTTAACCGACTAAGCCACCCAGGTGCCCCTGGGCTCCAATTTGTTTTAAATGTTGAATCTGTGGATCAGTGATTTCTCATTGGCTTTGGGGATTTGAGTTTCACTGTGGATCCCTACGAATGTTCAGATTTTTAGTGTTTCAGGGGAATACCGTGTGAAATCATGAGTTAACTGAAACATTTAAAATTGCAGGGGCGCCTGGGTGGCTCAGTCGGTTGAGCGTCCAAGCCTGTTTCAGATTCTGTGTCTCCCTCTCTCTCTGACCCTCCCCCACTCTCTCTCTCTCTCTCAGAAATAAATAAAACATTTAAAAATTTTTTAAAAATAAAATTGCAGTGAATTTTTTAATGGAATTAATAGCAGACAAGTCCAATACTCCACATTGCTGTCCTAATTTCTCTTTACGCTGTCATTTAAAAACCCGTACCTATTGTAAAGGTTGTTCAGTGATTGGTTTTGAGGGCCTGGTGTGTTTGAACAGTACTCCCTGACCGAAAAGGACAGCTTTGTAATCTCCACATCTGGGCATTAACTAAATTCCTCTCAGGGTTAATTTTTTTCCTACACCAATTAACTTCAGGCAAGAAGGTAAAATGGCACACTCCGGGGCCTCAGTTAAGCAGTTTTCAGACTTCAGATAATGCTTGCTGTTCTCATAATGCTCAGGAAAGTTCTCAGAAGTTTTTTCCCCAACTAACAATTGTATGAAAAAATATATATATGTATATATTTTAAAGTTTATTTGAGAGAGAGAAAGAAAGCAGAGGAGAGGAAGAGAGAGAGGGAGGGAGAGAATTCCAAGCTGGCTGCACACCGTCAGCATGGAGCCCCAGGTGGGGTTTGAGCCCACAAACCATGAGATCATGACCTGAACGGAAATCAAGAGTTGAGTGCTTAACTGGCTGAGCCACCCAGGCGCCCCTGAAATCAACTTATTATATGATTTTTCTACAATGTATTCTGAATTTGGTTATCTAGTTAGAAGTGAATATTTTACTTTTAATGGATACAAGTCGAAACATCTCGTAAAACCACACAGCAATGATGTGGGATAATACATAATTCAAGGCACTATAATGTAATATAAACCGGAAAGAAAGGTGACTCATTATATAATAGGCTTCCTGCCTTTGGGGGACAGTGCATAGGTACATCTCACTGTAAGTGAATTAAATACAGAGACAAACTTACAAACTCAGAGACGTAGAGAATCCTTTTTTTTTTTTTTTAACTTTACCCTCAACCTTACAATGAACCAATTTCTAAGCCGTTTGCACGTGTTTAACCGTAGTACCGCAGGCAGTGTGAGCTGGGGCGGCGAGGGCGACCCATTCCATTCAGCACTGGGAGATGGAGGGGAGGCAGTGTGAGGTGGCCAGGAGTACTTTGCCACCGACAGAGAGGAAGTCAGATCCAGAAATGACACTGTTGAGTCCTGGGGTACTGCAGGCTGGAATTCACTGCTCCTCGACCCCACATCCCGGGTCCTGGAGCAGTGACGGCGGGGAGAGAGGCACAGGTCACGAGAGTCGCACCACGTGGTGACTGAGGGGCCGTGAGGACCACCTGTCTTCATTTACAAGGAAGGAGGAGACTGCCGTGGCGCAGAGCTGCTGTCCGCCTGTTGGCTTCTCTGAGTCAAACATTCGCCCGGTTCGGTTTTGTTTTGTTCGTTGTTAAACTATCTGGGGCGGAGGACGGAGGAGGAGGGGATGTGGACGGTAAGAGAAGATGCAAAATCAGAACAACATCAAGCTCCAAAACCGAACAGAACAAAACCTGCCCGCCGAGAATGCGAATCCCTGAAGAGCACATTTGTCACAAATTGTGTTAAAGTTGGCAGCCTCTCCCTGCACTTGCCACGGCCTTCAATACGATCAATTACGGGATATCCCCACCCCCCCCCAGGAATGAAAATGAAAATGAGGACGATGAAAAATGATGTTTGCTTTACGGCCTGGGTTCTGTGTTGTTCCGCGAGGTGCACAACGGGACATAAAGCAGGGTTTTGCCTGGACGGAAAACCAATGCCTAAAGCTCACAGTGTGCCTTTGAAGGTGGCCTCCCGGCGTGGCGGCGTGAGCAGCTCTGTGGTCCCCTCCCCAGGACAACTCGGGAGGCCTATTACAAAACCCCAGCCATTTAAAGCCTCTGCAGAAGGTCCGAAGGGCACACAGCAAAGGAAGGAACATCTATTCTAGAAAATCCAAGGAAATTCATTCAGAAGGCCAGTGTCTGTGGTCCCTGAGCTGCGGCAGCATCTTCTCTCCCTCCAGGCTCAGCAAGGTGCAGACTTAACTCCGATGGGCCACAGCCAGCGCTCAGGGCTTCACCCCTCTGCCCCCACCAGCGCCCAGACACAGGGCTTCCTTCCCAGGAGGAGGACTTTCGGGTTTCTCTTCTCCCAGGTGCCTGTGTCCCCGCTGAGTGCAGCCGAGAGGGGGTCTCCCTCCTTCTGCCCAGACCCCACGCATGGAACACCGCGGTTACCTTGACGCAGCAGGCTGAGAGCCCTCCCCGTGCTGGGAAGGGGTGGCCCCATGCCAGGAGAGGTGAGCGAGGGGCACCCAGCCTGCCCTCCCCACGTCCTTCAGCGCAGGTGCTCAGCTGCTGGAGCGCAGGTGACACTCGGAGAGAAGCTCACGACTGTCCTGCTCTCAGCCCCACGGCCGGGCTCAGAGACCTGGCCTGGGGGGCGGGGAGAAGCAGGCCTGACCCAGATAGCGCCTATGTCTTTCTGAGGCACCGACTTCCTTTGCTGCGGGGCCGGAGAATGCACACCCAGGGCCCCCTGCAGAACGGTAGAGGCTGTGGCGAGAGGCAGCCAGGGGGACATTCATGATGTGAAGGCAGAGGCCGCCTGGGCTGCAGCCGGCCAGCTTGCAGGGGAGGAGCAGGGAGCCGCACAGCTGGCAGGAGCCTTCCTAGGGTCAGAATATCAAACATGACCTCAGAAACGTTTCCTTTAAAGGAGCCAGACTTTGATTGGATTAGTTTGCGAAGCAATTTATGCCCCAGGGCATTGTTGAAAACAACTGAACCGTCGGCCAGCAAGTCATCAGTGGAGTTTAACAGCTGTGTGTGGACCGGAAAGGCAGGGAAGGGGCCCGGCCAGCACCCAGGGTGACTGCACACCCGAAGCTGTGTCCCTCTAAGGAGACCATCAGAGGCTTGTCCTGTGTGTGTGTGTGCGTGTGTGTGTGTGTGTGTGTGTGTGCGTGTGTGTGTGTGTGAGAGAGAGTCTGAGAGAGAAGGAATAGATTTCACTAAAATAACCCAACCACTAGGCTAGGGAAAGATAGGATAGGCAGAGAGGGAAAGGTTAGGACCTGAGTGGGGGGAAAAACACATATTTTGGAACCATCCTGGGAGCATCCGACCACAGCAAACCCACTCGGGGTAAGGTTCCTCTGAAGAATGTAACAGACTCCACCTACTCCCCATCAGGTTCCCTCAGGAATTTGACTAAAGACCTAACTAAAAATAAGAAGTAAACCATAAGCCGTATGACCCACAAGGAATGATATGGCCATAGACCAGCCCTCGTACAATGGAGACGAGCCCATCAGGAATGGACAACCCAGCACCCAGCGCCACCCAGCCAGTCAGGGTGGGCCCTGAGAAGGGATGGGGGAAGCGAGGGGGGAGGGCTGACCGGAAGCTTATAAAACAAGCAGCCTTGCCTACAGTCTGGGGGCATTCACTCTCGAATGTCCCCTCTCTGCAAAGAGAGCTTTCTTCAGAAACTGCTTGTAAGAGTAACCAGATGATAGATTTTTTGAAAAAAATGTTTATTTATTTATTTTGAGAGAAAGAGAGAAAACGCTTGAGCAGGGGAGGGGTAGACAGAGAAGACAGAGAATCCCAAGTGCTGGCAGCTCAGAGCCTGACATGGGGCTCTGAACCATGAACCATTAGATCAGGACCAGAGCCAAAACCAAGTGTCAGACACCTAAATGAATGAGCCCCCCAGGTGCCCGCAGATGCCAGATTTAACATGATATGTTTGGGGCACCTGGGTGGCTCAGTTGGTTAAGTGTTCAACTTTGGCTCAGGTCATGATCTCATGGTTCGTGGGTTCGAGCCCCGCATCAGGCTCTGTGCTGACAGCTAACTCAGAGCCTGGAGCTGCTTCAGATTCTGTGTCTCCCTCTCTCTCTAACCCTCCCCTGCTCACGTGCTCTCTCTCTCTCTCTCTCTCTCCCTCTCAGAAATAAATTAAAAAAAACATTTAAAAATTAAAAAAATATAACATGATATGTTAAGTAGACATAGATATGTTCACAGAACTTAAGGAAACCATGATTGAAGAAGGAAGAAAAGGTGTGGTGATGTTGCATCACATCTAGAGCACCAATAAAGAAAGAGAAATTATGGAAAGGAACGCGGTCGAAACTATAGAGTTGGAAAACACAATAAAAACTTGGTCAGGAGCTGAACAGTACATATGAACTGGCAAGAGGAAGAATTAGCAAACTTGAAGATAGGCTGAGAGAGAATTTGCAAGCTGAAGGACAGAGAGAAGAAAAGAATAAGGGAAATGAACAGAGCCTCAGAGAAAAGTGGGGTATCACTTAGCACACCAGCACACATATAAAGGAAGTACCAGAAGGAGAGAAAAGACAAGAAAAAGTCTTCGAATTAATAATGGCTAAAACTTTCCCAATTTATTGAAAACAATAACCAATTACCTACATCCCTGGAAAGCTGAATGAACTCCAAATGTGATCAACTCAGAGACTTACAGACAGACATCTCATAGTAAAAACGTCAAATGTCAAAGACAAGGAGAAAATCTCAAAAATAAAAGAAAAGCAATGCACATCCAAGGGAACCCAAGTAATTTAACAGCAGACTTCTCCACAGAAGCATTGGAGGCAGGAAGGCAGTGGAATAACACATTAGAAGTGCTTGAAGGAAAATGAAACTGTCAACAAAGAATTCAATTCACAGCAAAGATATACTTCAAAAATAAAGGAGAAATAAAGACTTTTTCCAAGGCAAAAACTGAGATAATTTGTTGCTACCAGATCCATTATATGAGAAATACTAAAGAATGTTCTTTAGGTGGAATACTATAATTCTAGTCCGCATGAATAAAGGCCACTGGTAAAAGTAATTATAGAAGACACTATAAATGAATATTTTTCTCCTTTCTTAGCTTACTTATAAAGCATAACATAATTTTATAAAATGTTATAAAATAAGTATACAGTCTGTTATTGGACCTGATTCATATAGAAACAGAATAGAACCATAATATATTTGCTGATAACAGCACAAAAGAAATGATGTGGGGGGAAGAGTTGTAATTGCTAAGGAAATGATGACATTTGGTAACATAAGAATGATAAGAAAGTATGTTTGGGTTTGTAACACAATAGGTGTAATATGCACAGCAATACCAACAGTAACATAAAAGAGGGGGAAAGGGAACAGAACTATATAGGGGTGACTGTCCTTATATCACTAGAATTAAGCTAGTATAAATTTCAAGCTGCTTCTTTTTAAATTTTTTAAATGTTTTATTTATTTCTGAGAGAGAGAGAAACAGCATGAGCAGGGGAGGTCAGAGAGAGATGGAGACACAGAATCTGAAACAGGCGCCAGGCTCTGAGCTGTCAGCACAGAGCCCGACGTGGGGCTCGAACTCACAAACCATGAGGTCATGACCTGAGCCAAAGTCGGACGCTTAACTGACTGAGCCACCCAGGTGCCCCAATTTCAAGCTGCTTCTGATAAGATATATACAGTATCCCCTAGAGCAACCACTAAAACGTAACTCAAAAATATAGAGTGACCATGTTACTCTAATTAGGATGGCTATGATCAAAACAAAAAAACAAAAACAACAAAAGGAAAAACAAACCCCAGAAAACAGCTACGGTTGACAAGGATGTGGAGAGACTGAAAGCTTTGGTCATTGCTGGTGGAAATGTAAAATGATGCAACTACTATGGAAAATGACATGGCAATTTCTCAAGACTTTAAACAGTTCTACTTCTGTGTGTATGTCCAAAAGAAGTAGATGCAGGGATTCAAACAGATATTTGTATACCCATGCTTTTGGCATCATTCACAACAGCCACAAGGTGGAAGCAATCCAAGGGCCTGCTGATGGATGGATGGATAAACAAATTATGATGCTTACCACAAAATACTATTCAGAATGGTTGAAATGGTAAATTTTATGTTATGTATATTTTACCACAATAAAAAAGGAATTGCATTTACAGGTGCAAAGATAAAAAGAAAGCATACCAGTCTTACTCAGTCACCATTCCTTCTGAAAGCAGTGAGTATTGGTTCCTATCAGCCCTTTAGAATATGCACCTAAGAGAAATATTTTATTCCTCAGGCTTGGCTTTACAAAATTAATCTCATGAAGTGAATCACTCTTTTTCCTTCCAACTTCCAACCTCCTACTGTTCCCCCCACCCACGTTTCCTTAGTATCAAACTGAATTTTAAGTGCTATGCATGCCTTTCCTAAACACCAAGGAGACTATTCAGTAAAAGTACTAGTTGCTCAAGGCACCTTCGGTTGAGCAGCCACAGGAGAAGTAGGGGACTCCTTGAATCTAGATAGCAATCTTCTCTGTCTCTGCAGAAACACTTATGTTAGGCTTTAAATTATAGTCCCTTTCCCAGTGTTATGAAAAATGAAAACTGGAATAAATAACCCTACTAATGGCTACTACCTAAGGAGAAAGGACGCAACCTAGACTGGGGCCATGTAAAGGGATACTACTTGTAATCGTAAGTGAGAGACATAGCCTGATATAGTAGAAAGAGTGACAGGTTTGAAAATCATAAAGACAAAAATAGGGTGAAAATCATCATTAATGAAATTAAAATTCTACATTAGAAAATATTCATGCAATGTCAGAGTATAGAAAAAGAGAATTTATATATATATGAGAAATATATATATGAGAAATAGACAAAAGAAACATGAAATATACAGAAAACAAAAAAGGAAAATGGCAAGCATAAATCTATTAATAATCACATTAAATGTAAATGGGTTAAACAATCCAAATCAAAAGGCAGAGATTGTTACAGTGGATGAAAAACAAACAAAAAAACATGACCCAACTGTTTGTTGTCTACAGAAGACACACTTTAGAATCAGATACTAATCGTTTTAAAGTGAAAGATTGAAAAAGATGCATCAGGCAAACAGCAATCACAGGAAAGCAGAAGTAACTGTAATAATAGCAAAGTAGATTTTAAAACAAACAAACAAAAATGTTCCTAGAGATAAAGAGGACATTTTATAAGGACGAAAAGTTCAATCCATCAGAAAGCTGTAACAATTACGAAAATATATGTACCTAACTACAGACACCAAAATACATGAAGTGAACACTGACAGAATTGAAGACAGAAATGGCAAATTCAACAATAATAGTTAAAAACTTCAATATCCCAATTTCAGTAGTGAATAGTACAATGAGAAAAAAGATCAGCAAGGAAATAGAAGAATAACAGTATAAACCCACTAGATCTAATCTATATGTACAGAACATTTCACCTAATGGCAGCAGAGTACAGTCTTCCTCAAGGGCACTTGCAATATTCTGCAGGATAGACCATCTGCTAGGTCATAAGACAACCCCAATAAATTGAAAAGAATACAAGTGATGGAGAGTATTCTCTCTGGCCACAGTGGAATAAAACCAGAAATCAAGAACATGGAGAAATTTGAAAAACCCACAAATAGGAGGAAAGTCAACAACAACACACTCCCAAACAATCAAGGAGTCAAAGAAGAAATAAAAAGGAAATTGGAAAATACTTCCAGATGAATGAAAATAAAGACACAACATACCAAAACTTATGGGTGCAGCTAATGCAGTGCTTGGAGGGAAATTTATAGCCTAGATCAATAAAGCAGGGAGGTCTCGAATCTAACCTAAGCTTCCACCTTAAGACACAAGAAAAAAAAAGTCAGCTGCATGTGAAGAAGGGAATCACAAAGATTAGGGTGGAGATTACTAACATAGAGAACAGAAAGAGGGAGAACATAGGAAATCAGTGAAGCCAAATACTGGCACACCCATGTTCATAAGAGCATTATTCCACAGCCAAAAGGTGGAAACAACCCAAATGTCCCTTAGCTGATGAATGGACAGAAAAAAACGTGGCATATTCATAAAATAGGCCAATTGTTCATCCATAATAGGGAGTGAAATACTGATACCTGTGCTCAGTGGAAAAAGCCAGACGGAAAAGTTACACACAATGTCATTCTGCTCACATGGAAGTCCAGAATGGGATAATCTATAGAGAAGAGCAGATTTATGGTTCTTTAGGGGTGTGGGAAGGAGGGGGGGGGGGCAAAGATAGATGGTATGGAGCTAAAGGGCATGAGGTTTCTTTTTGAAGTGATAAAAATATTCTAAAATCAACTGTGGGGATGACTGCACACATCCAGGAATATGGCCAAACCTATGAAGCTCTGTGTTTCTATGGGCGAAGGTGAATTATACCCTAATAAAACTGCTTTAAAAACACATAACCTCACTTAGAGGCTCTTGACATTAGCAAATACACAGTATATGTATATACACTATACCTTTTTGAGGTAACATCACATAGAATACAAGAAAATCTAGGGGCTGGAGTGCCTGGGTGGGTGACTCAGTCAGTTGAGTGTCTGACTCTTGATTTTGACTCAGGTTATGATCCCAGGATTGTGGGATTGAGCCCTGTATTGGGCTCTGTGCTGAGTGTGGAGCCTGTTTAGGATCCTCCCTCCCTCCCTCTTTCTCTCTCTCTCTCTCTTTCTCTCTCTGTGACCCTTTCCCCCCTCTCCCCCACTTGTGCTCTCTATCTCTTTCCCATAAGAGAAAAGAAAAGAAAAGAAAGGGAACGGAAAGGAAAGGAAAGGAAAGGAAAGGAAAGAAATCTGGCAGAAAGAAATTAAAATGCCGCTTATCACCCAATATATTTTATAGATCGGGCATTGGAAAGAATTAGATGGTCAGGTTTAAATTTAAATTATCTTTTGCTGCAGAGTACATGGTATATCCTATGCAGTTTTATGCCTAGTTTTATAAGGATCATCCTTGGACTTCAATTGTAATTGGAATGAAATCCTGTCTTCCAAGTATATTTAGCAAGTCTACCATCACAGGAAGTATTTTATCATCAGCTTATCTCTGATTTCAAAATAACATTTAAGTCATGCAACTTACCAGTGTCCTTGTACCCCTAGAAGGCTCTCTGAGGAAAAAGTAACTGTTTAGTGTTTAAATGAGCCTTTGTCTCAGATTGAAAATGAGGTCACCATGCTGATGATTGCACAGGTAGATACCAGTGAGTGAAAGGGACATATCTGATGTATTCGTTGATGCAAAGCGGTCGGCAGCGCCGGTTGGGAAACCGTAGGCCATTCGACTTGTTTTGTGTGACCCTTGCGCCTGTTAATATTATAGCCAAGAGGAAAAGGACAGAGGTCCCGGTGGTAGTTCGGAATTCTTCTGTGCCCCGTAGGCTGGAGGACCCCGTAGGATGCCCCGCACGTACGGAAGAAATAGATTATGAAACATCCCTGTGGTCCAGGCAGACAGAAGGAGCGGTACTTTGTTCAAACAAGGGTCCGGACGTCAGAAGCCTGGAGGGCACGCCACGGAGTACGAGGAAGGCCACAGAGCAGCCACCTGCCCGGGCGCCACTGCCACAAACCACCCGCCTCAGCCGTGGGCGGTACCGTGCCTTCTGCCGGTGTTTCCTTCGTGCTCTGATTGCACGCGGAGCCCAACGGCCAACAGCACGCGAGTCACTCTCACTGCTCATCGCACTTTCTCACACTCGTTTAAATACGAAAGCTCGCACTATGCCGGGCGCTGGGCCGTTCGGTTCCAATTCAAGCTTGGAGTACGCAGTTTTCTTTGATTCTTACCAGAACTGCTGTGTTGAATTTCTAACACGCCCTGACCCTGCGGCTGGTAGCGGGCAGACAGAAGGCAGTAACATGGTTTCTCCCAGCAGGAAAGTCAGAGTCTGGGGAGGGGGGGACATCAATGGTTGCGGAATACCAGGAGATGTGAGAACGAAATATCTTGGTGTCAAGAGGGTGAATGATCTCTTCCTGCGTGTGTGTGCACGTGTGTGTGTGTGCCTGTGCATACATATGTGCACGTGTGTGCATGCATCTGTGCGTGTGTGCATACAGGTGTGCAGGTGTGTACATGCATCTGCGCGTGAGTGTATACATGTGTGCACAAGTGCGTGTGCCTGTGCATACGTGGGGGGGGGGAGTGGCTTTGGGAAGACTTTGTGGATTTGAGATGAGTCTTGAAGAACGACTGCCAGAGAAACCACAGGAGAGAAATCCTGCAGGCGGAAGGTCCTTCTACTCTGTCAAGAGCTGCCTGTGGAGGGA
>NW_027529531.1:518640-542821 GCF_008692635.1 Crocuta crocuta
GGGTGGGGGGGGGGGGGCCGCCAGGGCCCTGGGGCCTGTAGCTCAGGTGCAGGGGGGGGTGCAGGGAGGAGGACAGGGCCAGATGAGCTGTGTTAGCAGATTTTTATATGTTCTGTCAAGTGGCAAACACTGCTCGGGGCGGGGGTGCCCTGATGGGTGGAGCTCCCTCAGGGTCAGGGTCAGGTTTGGGTGAATTCCCAACATGCCCTGAGGCAGAGTCAGCTTGGGGATCAACTCCATGTGCAATTAAATGCAAAAGAAAACCCTGAAAGCAGAAAGCAGGTACATTCTTAAAATGTAATTTTCTAAAAACTCCCTGCCCTTTCTCCGTTTCCTTCTGACAGTGACCACTTTCAACTCACAATGAAGCCAGACCGTGTTCCCGGCTTGCTGACGTCAATGGGCTCTTTGCCTGAGCAAGGACCTCACCGCCGACCCTAAGGGACCGATTCTAATCTCTGGCACGTGGGCCAGCAGCCTCCCCCCGAACCTGGCCGGCCAGCAAGCGCACGCGTAAGTGGGACAGCACTGCCTTTCTAGGGGCCACATGCACACACGAGCCCGGCACAGAAGAAGGAGATTTTCTGTAACGTTTCAGAAATTGCTTGTCAAGACGCGGCCTGTTAAGATCCACTAATTCGCTGGGGAGAGTGACAGCACGCGGCCCGCTCCTGAGTGTGCTAAGCTGACAAGCATCACAAAATGCAAAGGAACAGAAGTAGAATGAGACAAAGGCGGCCGTCAGTCCCGCACCGGGGACGGCAGCCAGTGGCAGCCCTTCCCCCTGGAGATGTGTGCGTCATGTGAGGAGGGAGCTCCACGGCTCCCGCGGCTCCCACAATGTCATCTGCACCAGAATCAGGTGAGCGGAAGGGCTCTGATCTCATTCTGCAAGATCTAACTTCCAGGACCGCGACTCGCTCTCGGGAAGGTCAACCACTGAAAACAGACGGGTCGATGCTCACCCACTGCAAGAATCCTTATTACTTAAAAAAATTTTTTTAAACGTTTCTTGTATTTTTGAGAGAGAATGAGAGAAGAGAACGAGTCGGGCAGGAGCAGAGAGAGAGAGGGAGACACAGAATCCAAAACAGGCTCCAGGCTCTGAGCCTTCAGCACAGAGCCCGACACGGGGCCTGAACTCACAAACTGTGAGATCATGACCCGAACCGAAGCCGGCATTTAACCGACTGAGCCACGCAGGTGCCCCTTATTTTTTATTCCAAAGAAACATTTGGAAGCCCACCACTCTTGAACTTGCTCACGCAACCTGAAATACTTCAGAGAGGTCAGGTGGAGTCTTTTTCAAGTAAAATGCACATATTTCACAGACTCACAAAAACGAACTTATCTGGAGAAGGAAGGTTGAGTTGTGTTGCAAAGGCCAGGTTCTTGGGTTGTTTGCAAGCTTCCAAATAATTATTACTAATTATTTAGGCAGACAGAACGGTAACCACTCCTTGAGCGGAAGTGGGTAACTAACTCTGCTGTCACATCGTCTTAAACCCGATGGGGTGTCCAGAACAACAGGGCTGTGCTCCTTTCTGTAGAGACCATCGTGGGGTTTCTGAAGCTGCAACGCTGGGCTGATACAACTGTTGCCTTAGCCTCATGTGGGTGTAGTGAGGGGCAAAATCATGCATGTCATGGCACCAGGCCGAAGAGCCATTAGAAGGTTGTGTGGGTAAAGCCATAAGACCACAAAGGTGACACACACCTAGGTGGCCCTCTGTCACTTATTTGCTGTTGGTTCACTGTTTCCCCTTCATGAGTTCCAAAGAAAGACACAGTAGAGATTGTACACCAGCTCAAGGCTTTCGAAAATGGGGTGCCTGGGGGGCTCAGTAGGTTGAGCTTCTGACTTCGGCTCAGGTCATGATCTTGCGGTTTGTGGGTTCGAGCCCCGTGGTGGGCTCTGTGCTGACAGCTCGGAGCCTGGAGCCCGTTTCAGGTTCTGTGTCTCCCTCTTTCTCTGACCCTTCCCTGCTCACGCTGTCTTTCTCTCTCTCTCTCAGAAATAAGTAAAACATTAAAAAAAAAAGTGTTGTTGTAGACCAGATGCTAAATCAACACGGATGCTGATCTGATGCTCTTTGGGGAACACAGATACGAAATATTACACACTCGAACACTCAGAAACTGTCCAACTTGCTGTTGCTCCAAAGATCATGCTGTACCTCACTCTTTGCTCTGTAAATCCCGGGCTTAAGCCAAAAGCACTAAACTGTGGCTGGACCTTCCACAGGACGTCCCATCTCCCCATCTCCATCCTGCCTCTTCTGAACCTCCTGACCGTCACTCCTTCCGGAGGCTGCCTCTACCTCTCACTCCCTCCGGCGCCCCCTCCCCGGCCCTCGCTGATGGCCATGGGATGGCGTGGGGGCTGAGGAGCCCACTGGGGCCCATCCAGCCCGTCTCTCCTTGTTTCCAAATCCCGTGAGGTTTCGAAGATGGGAGTGCTGGTGGCTGGTCCCATGGCAGTGAGGATGTGATTTCTCAAGCCCCAAAATCGGATCGTCCAGAATGGATGGAACCATCTGCTGCAGGAGTAGTCAGTGGTGGAAAACAGCTTCTAGCACTTTCTCTTACATAAACCCAAACATATTCTCACACGTGCACCGAGGAGGGAGTAAACTCAGCGGCCGCAGTGTCACACACCACCATGTGATGTCCCCGGCGGAGACATTCCGTGCACGCTTGGGAACGGGCTCAAGTCTGCAGGCTCCGGGCCAGCGAACAACATGGGTATTGTTGGCTCTGGTCCTTGAACGCCCACTGCCAAAGGAACAGACTCACACAACGGCCACAGCTTTGGAGGGACCTACTTTGTTCCTTCAAAGAAAGGGGGAGCAGCACGGTGACCAGGAAAGAAAGGGGGGGCCCAGGGGCACCCACTTCAATTGAAAACCAACCCACACCACCAACGTCCAGTCCAAACGGGGAGAGTGTGTGCGGCAAGGATAACTTCAAGAAGAGCCGTGGTGAAAACGGACGGGACGGGAACTTCCCTGCCACCTGAGCTTTCTTTGAACGAGGTCCCTTCCAAGAAGGGTTCACGCAGAGTTTACGCGAAGTACCCTATTCATCACAACTAACCCCCCCCAGAGGCAATTGTGTCCTGACCGTCACACCTGCAAATCACCAACACGTTGACTGTTGAAGAGAGGACAAAAATCAATGTGGTTTGATCAACAGCCAAAACCCTGTTAATTAGGTTTTGTGAGCGGGTTTCACAGAACAGGAAATACCTCTCATTTCCAGTCTCTATGAGAAGATTCAGAGATTAAGTACATATACAAAGAGATGCAAAACCAGATGAATGAAAACATCTTTCCTGTTCTGTGCCTGATCACCCCGTGCTTTAGGTCCAGGAAGACGCAGCGACACACTGTATAAAAATAGAACAAATGGGCCCCGTCACCTGTTGCTGTGAGTCTATAGCCACATACACGATTGTGGTGTGTGTCCACGGTTCTCTCATTCTCCCCGTCAACCCAATTCTGTCTCAACCCTTGAAATCCTCTCCTTTAAAAAAAATTTTTTTTTTTTACTGTTTATTTATTTTGAGAGACAGAGCATGAGCAGGGGCAGGACAGAGAGAGAGGAAGACAGAGAATCTGAAGCAGCTCCAGGCCCTGAGCGGTCAGCACAGAGCCCGATGAGGGGCTCGACCTCATGAACCTTGAGATCATGACCTGAGCTGAAGTCAGATGCTTGCTTAACTGGCTGAGCCACCCAGGTGCCCCTAAATCCTCTCCTTTTAAAGGAATCCCCTTTTTACTGCAGACCCCACTGCCCTCATTGCCAGGTCTCCATCTCCTGGCAGGTCACTCCCCTGCAAGCTAGCGCCCCGCACTACCCTTTCCACCACATAAGGGTGCCTGAGCCGCCTGCCACCCACCTGGCTCCAGGAGCCCATCCCTGGACCCCTAGATGGTGCCAGGGGGACAGGACTCGGGGTTTTTCATAAAAGTCTTGAAGACAAATCCTTTTAAACTAGGGATATTGTTTTAGACTTTATTATGTTCCCCAGACCACCTTAGCATGGCACCAAATGCAGCACAGATCCTCAAAAAAGACTTCGTGGGGTGGATAAGACAAATGCCATGAATTTCGGTAGATTGTTCAACAACGGGACTTAACATTCTTGTGCTATGTCAAATATAACCAACAGTAACTGGACCTTTAGCTAGAAAAGTATTCATATACAGCTTCTGGTTGTAATTCTTCTGAAATGTAAGATGGCTATTACCATTTAGGAAACCGATAATTTTGATGAAAGGCAAGATATGAAGTCTATATTTTAAAAAGGTTCCATAACTTTAAAAATATGACAAATGCCTGTGCGCTATGAATATAATAGCTAAAACAGTCATTTGCTAAATGAGGAAGGCTTCATTTAAATATTGCAAATTTTATTTCTTTGGATTCAAATTGAGATTGCTTAGGAGAATGCAGGTGTGACAAGACAGGAGGAAGAGAGGAAGGAGCCATGCCCCTCCAAGAGCTTGGAGGTGAAGGAGATGTTTGTGTAAGCGTAGCCACCCTCCTGAACTCTACTAACAGGAAGCTAGTAACATCAGTGATAGAAACACGTCCCAGGAAAATTCGGAGAGAGAGCTGACATGGTGTTGCGGTTTAGGAAAGTGCGTTCTAGTGATGTGTGGCTCTGCAGAGAGGGGCAAAGATAAAGTCTGAGAAGGAAACTTTCTATCACCAGAGACATAGTCTCAGCTGCGCAGCGAGGATATCTCAGTGGTGTGAACTGTGGTCTGGATGAAACACCCTTCAAGGCAGTTTTTTCCCTTTGCCTTAACTCCGTGCTCCCTGAGCAAAGTCTGATGACAGTGTTGGCGTCTTAGATGTGTCATTATCATGAAAGAGTTTCCCATGGGTCCTGGGCAGGAGCATTCTGGTTAGCAGACAGGACTTAGTGCCACTGTAAGTCAATAAATTAGTGTTCTAATAAGTATGTAAGGTAGCAGCCTGATGTTAGATAGGATGATTGATAAAGTAGTTTCTGATCCTACTCAACTAAATGTAGGGATTGGAGCGGGGTCAAAGTCACTGTCCCTTCCCCCTTTTTTCCTGTCTCCATCCTTAATGATTCTCTTTAGTGTTAACACTCTTCCTCATTATAACTGCCAACTATATTAAATCAATGCATTTTGCTAGATTTCTCGCAGCCAAGACAGAAAGGGAAGTCTTGGAGGCTAATTAGTTTTCATTACCTAATGAAAGGATCTGTTAGGAACCAGTATTAGGAGATATTAGAATCCTATCTCCATTTACCATCTAGACTTTTGTGGAGAATAACTTAGGAAGTCCCTGAGCCTGCACCGATAGGTTAACAAGGCATAAAGAATTAGAAAGCCACAGGATGGTCACACACCGAAGTTTAGGTAAACAAGATTAGGTAAATAAGATTAGATAAAGCCGGAGCAAAGGCCCTAGTATAGGACAAAGGTATAGGAATAGAAAACCAAAGTATGAAACTATCCAAGATGAGGTAGTCAAAATTAGGTATTCAGGGCTAAAACGCCCCCAACTTAGTACAATAGCAGAAATCTGCTTTCACAGGAAGGAAGGACCAAATTAGGTAAACAGGTAAACAGGGCCAGAGACCGATGCAGGGCAAAGTTGCCCTGACTGGAGCTAATTAGCAGAAGAAAGATGCCTGTTGACCCTGAGGTAGCATGCTCTGTCTTTCCTGTTCCCTAGACCAGTTTAGGTAAACAAAGGTGGGGCCTCAAGTCTGCTGTAAACAACCTTTCACCCCAGCTCCAGAATCTTCTTTCCTATTGACCCGAACCCCTAACACCGCACATCTATAAATCCTCTTGCCCTCACACCCATGAGTTAATGTTCACCGTTTCATTGTCTCTCTGTGCACGCCCATCACACTCGTAAGCCTTCTGATCTTAATAAAAACAGAGCAAGGACCCTTACTCGGGGCTCTTGTCTCCTCTGGACATTAGCCTCTCTCTCATTTCAATCCTGCATCCCCTTTCTTGCTGGACAAGAAAGAATTCCAGACCCAGAGACTACGACAAACTTTAGGAAGAAAAAGACTTGTGTGAATAACAGTTTTACATGGCTTTGTTCAAGGAAAAGAAGATTTTTCAAAACAGTTTTTTATAAAATAAAACATTCATCTCACACTTAACCCCAAGGCCATCCCTATCATAGCAAGTGATTTAGAATTTACTCAAGTCTTTTGGGGCGCCTGCCTGGCTTGGTTGGTTAAGCATCTGACTCTTGATTTCGGTGCGGGTCATGATCTCAAGTGCATGGAATCAAGCTCTACCTCAGGCCCTGAGCTGATAGTACGGTGCCTGGTTGGGATTCTCTCTCTCTGCCCCACCCCTGCTTGTGATTTCTCTCTCAAATAAATAAATAAACTTAATTTTAAAAATACCCTTTCCCTTAGGATGGAAACCAACACTACCTAACAGAATGTGACAGTGGAAATTATCTACTTCTGTGCTGTCCCATAACTAGCCACTCTACCATATGCACCTACTGAGCCCCTGAGATATGGTTGTGTGCTTGAGACATGACATTTTTAATTTCATTGAATTTGATGAACTTAAATAACAATCGGCACACAGGGCAAATGGCTACCCAACAATGTAAGGTTGTTTTTATCGGTTTCCACACTGGAACTGAATTTGACATTGGAATTGAATTTTGTATGTGTGTGTGATGTGTGTGCCTGTAGCTAGCTTCCTGGGGTCTTTCTCCCTTTAAAGTGTCTGGATGGGAGGGATGAGCAGCCCTTCCCCATGAACAAGGCTGAACAGAAGTATGCTGATTTTGCTCTCCATCCTCCCACAGAGAGGAGAAATTCTCCCCTTGGCTGTAAGATGTCACCATTTGCGGCTGTTAAAGTTCAGCCAATCTGCTCTGCCCCATATTAAAAAACAAAAACCAAACAAACCCTCTTGACCTCCACCTCCCCTGTCAGCTATTACCCACTTCTTTGTTCTTTTTTTTATTTTTATTTTTTTATTATTTCTTTTTTTTAAAAATGTTTTATTTATTTCTAGGAGAGATAGAGAGAGACAGCGTGAACAGGGGAGGGTCAGAGAGAGAGGGAGTCACAGACTGAAACAGGCTCCAGGCTCTGAGCTGGCAGTCAGCACAGAGCCCGACGCGGGGCTTGAACCCACGAACCGCAAGATCATGACCTAAGTGAAAGTCGGACGCTTAACCAACTAAGCCACCCAGGCGCCCCTATTTTTTTATTATTTCTAGGAGACAGAGAGAGAGACAGCGTGAGCAGGGAAGGGTCAGAGAGAGAGGGAGTCACAGACTGAAACAGTCTCCAGGCTCTGAGCTGGCAGTCAGCACAGAGCCCGTCGCGGGGCTCGAACCCACAAACCGCGAGATCATGACCTAAGCGAAAGTCGGACGCTTAACCGACTAAGCCACCCAGGCGCCCCTGTTCTTTCTTTTATTTTTAATGTTTATTTGTTTATTTTGAGAGAGGCGGAGGGAGGAGCAGAGAGAGAGGGAGAGAGAAAATCCCAAGCATGCTCCATACTGTCAGCACAGAGCCTGACGCGGGGCTTGAACTCACGAACCGTTAGATCATAACTTGAGCCTAAATCAAAAGTCAGATCCTTAACCAACTGAGCCCCCAGGCACCCTCTTTGTTCTTTAAAATGAAGCTCCGTCAACATTTTCTGCCCCCCCTTCTCCTCCCTTTCCTCCCTGGGACCTCTCAGGCTCTCCTTGCACTGAAGGTCTTGTCAAGGTCACCAGTCTATGCGGGTCCACACCCCCAAGTCCTACTACTGGTTCTCCTGTGCATTTGCCAGCTGTTTGCTTTGCCTTGAACTACTTCTGCCTCTTGGTTTTGGGGCCACCTTACCCCCGGTCTCCCTCCTCCTCTCGGCCAATGAGGCACCTCATTCCCAAATGGCCCCCGTGTTAGGGGTTCCCTGGCAGAGCTCTCCAACCTCCTCCCACTGTCTGCTCAGCAGCTTTGGGACGTCAGAAAGGCTTCTCCCTCTTAGCATGTCTAAAACGGAGCCCCGTTTCTCCCTGCCCTGTATCTTCCCCTGCCTGCCCATCAGGGTGAATGGACCCAGGGCAGGAAACCAAACCAAAACACAACATTTAATGAGGAATATTCATTGTCTCTCTCTCCTCGTACCTCCCTCCAGTCTATCAGCTAGACTCCTCAAGTCAACCATGTCTTCAAAATCCCCATTCTCACATTGTCGCTCTGCCCCAGGACGGGCCGTCTATCTGTCTTCCGTCTCGGCTCTTTCCCGCCTGTTCTCCTGGAGCGCCCTTCAGATAAGACCGAGTGGTCTTCCAAATTTCAAACTGAATCACATCACCTTTGCTTCAAATTTTCTAGTGCTTTCCCAACATGTAGGGACCACACCTGTGGCCTCCAGGGACCTTACGATCTTGCTCCTTTCTGAACCTATGCCCTCCCCTCCCCCACACTACCCTGCCCTTCTCTGCTGCTCTGCCTTGAACACACCAACTCAGACTTGCCTCTGTACTCAAGAGCCTGCCTGGAACACTTTTCTTCCACGTCCTCATGGGAGAGCTAAGGCCTTTACAAGTGCTCCAAATCCAGCCGGTCCTTGAGTTCTTCACTCTTTCCTCACCCTGCTTCATTTTCTTCACTCCCGGAAACTACCACATTTGCTGACTTACTTTCTCTCCTCTAACTAGAATGTGAGTCCATGGACACAGGGACCACATCTGGTCCTAACTGGATTCTCAGGACCAAGGATCAAATTTGCACCCAGCAGGCGCTACAAAATATTTATAGAAGAACGAATGGATATTGCCCCTTGAGTCGCACTTGGGGTTAAATGGAGTTCTCCGCTGGTCCTACGCTAAGTTCTTCTGGTTTTTATAAATACACAAAAATAGGCAGCCGAGAACTTCTAAGTGTTCCCTGTTATAAACACGCCTAAACATACAAATGGATCACTTCTCAAGATGGTCACCACCTTCTCTACATCAGAACTGAAGACGAGCACATTCGTTTTGTATTTTAGAAACTTTGCCTCCCGGGTTCTAATAGTCCCATTTCATGAAAACTTTCAAGTCGGTTAAGAACTTTTTGTTGGATATTTTGTTTCAACATAAAAATCACATCAGATAAAAGTAATGTAAATGGCCTTTGTGTTGAAAATGCCCTTGCTTGATACTGGTTGAGGACGTTATTCTTCACCGTAATATTAAAGGACTAGTTTGGCAGTGGGGTTAATCAAGAAGGTGCCTGACTTAACTTCAAAAAATAAAAGAGATAAAGAGCAAATTTGTCAGTGAAGGAAATCCTCAAAAATAGGTAAAAGAGACAAAAAGCCATCCAGGCGTTTTGGAAATCTCACGTAAGCCTGCTATTCCTGAACATTGAGAAGTCCCATATCTTTCCCAGTCACAGACAGCTTTCTTGGGCTCTTCACCCGTGAGAACCCCACTCGGGATGAGGAGAGAACACCAGCGAAGGGCAAGAAGGGTCCCAAGGGGCTCTGTGTACCTGCTGCATTGCAAGGCTCCACGCTGCCTTCGGCTGGGTCATTGCTCATCTGCGCCCAGGTGTCCACACTGCTCCGCAGAGTCAGCAAAGCCGGTCCTTTGCTCCCACTTCTCAGTGTGAAGGGAAGGCAGCTGGCTGGAAGGGTCAACAGAACATGACATTAATGTCAACTCCCCTGAAATGGACCATTTTCATCAGGAGCAGAGCTCCTCCTGGAAGTCTCCAGGAACAGATCGTGTGTTTGGGAGACGGGCGTGGTGTGGCCAGGGCTTAAGTGAATGCTGTCCTCGTTAACGAGGTTTGAGAAACACTTTTCTGGATCCGTACCCGCAGAGGATTGGCCTCACGGTAAAACCAGGAAGGAGCAGATCAAGAGTGCCCCTTGCAGCAGATTTCTGGCAACCACCCCTTCCCAGCCGACTTCACGCCCGGGGCACCCAGGATGTGAGTTCACAGAAGCAACGTGGGTCTCTTTGGCACCTTCCTAGTTATTGACCATAAATCAAGGGCATACTTGCTCCCCTAGGGAGAAACCACAGCATGCTGAAGTTTTATAGTAGCGACGAGGAGAAAGTATCTTCAGAGATTATATGGGTTTAATACAGAAATGTGTGAAGGAGAGAGGTGGAGCTTAGCCAGCCCCTTTTCACGAAGGTTATGGACGTTTGCTCTCATTAAGGAGGATTATGAGGCTGGGGACCACTGAACATCAAGGGCAGAAGAGTCAGGCTAAATGCACTGGGGCAGAGGCAAGGAGTCGGGAGAGGGCAGAGGGGAGACGGAGGATAAGGCTTGGAGGCAAGATCATCAAAGTGAACGAGACCAGAACTATGGCAGACACCGGTGCTTCTAAACGTCCATCCAGTCGTCCCGGGGCCACGAGGAGCAGTGTGGGGAGAGGCGTACGAAAGTTGCCCCCTGCCCCCGTGTGTATCCGTGGGGCTGTAGCTGTGAGCTAGTGTCTGTGAGCCTCTGTCACTGTCCTTACTTTTCATGCACACCTAGCAGGAGCCATATGAGGTCACAGAGGTAGGAAGTGAACAATCACAGGACAATCAACGGTAAGTCATTTCCACGTCCCACATACAGACATCAGAACGCTTTATTGGTGGGATGGAGACTTTGGATATGTAACAAAGATTTGGGGTTGCAACGTCCCTTAATCATGAAATCTTTCCGGGCAGCTTCACCACAGTATAACTGACCTATCGGCCGCCCGCATTTACGCAGAGCACGTGGACAGCTTCTGACCTGTCCCGACACCTCAGAGACCGTCACCAGGGCATTTAGAGTCCTGACACTTGCACGGAAATGAAAACACGAAACGGAGCAAAGATCACTATCGATGTCTTGTGTCTCAGTCCTAGTTTCCGCCCCCCGCCCCCAGCGTGGGACCACCCACCTCATGCGCCCACCTCGGGGAGTCACGGAGGATCTAGGTGGAGGCAAGGGACTGCTTCCTACTCAGGCCACCCCATCTGCCTGGAGCCTGTGGGACGGAGGTCCAGCAGCCAGCCGGGCCAGGCAGCCATAGGGGGTACAGGGGGAGCCCTCGGGGTACAGGCAGGTCCGGGCTGCTCTCTGCTGAGCCCCCAGCCCCCAGTCCTGCATGTCGGGTCTCCCGTGCGTCCTTCAGACTGCTGTATGCTCTGACAGTATCTGGGTCTAGACCATCAGGGCCAGAGTTTCTTCCTAAAATAAGAATAGATCGTGGTCCAAATTCAACCATGACAATGGCAGATAAGGTCAATTAAAGGTCGGTGGGAGGTGCCACTCACCATGAAATCCAGGGCAGGCGGGGGGCGATGCCTCCCTACTCTGATCCCTGAAGTCTGGGTAGTGTCCAGGTATTGGGTTTCAGGCGCAATGAAATGGGAGTCGCTGAGACCAGCTTGAGGCAACCCAGCATGTAAAGTTGGGGGGCAGTTACTATTCAGCATACAAAGTGATGGCCAGTGTGAACCGATCTCACCCCAGGGGTACCCGTGTGTGTGTGTGTGTGTGTGTGTGTGTGTGTGTGACAGCACAAGAGGTGTCGCTCTGGGGCTCCAGTGACCCCCCCCTCCATGCAGCAACTGGTTGAGAAGGTCCCAGGAGGGATGTTCTTGCCCTTTTGCACAGCTGTGAGGAGCAGACAGACCCAGGAAGGGACCCCCACCCCAGGCAGGACGTCTGCAGGAGACGGCGGGGCTCCTGGTGCACAAGGCTGGCAGCCCGCACAGGATGCGGGGCCAGAATGGACCGAGCCAAGCGGCCCCTTGGTGAGCCCCCCGGGTGGGGCTGGGAGCCACTGACTGGTGTTGGGGGTTCACGTGCCATGTGGGGTGCACGTGGGGTTCACATGCTGTGCCCTTATCCATGCTCAAAACCGGTGAGGTTTAGGGACATGCCCATGATAGAAGTTTGTGCGATAAGCCACCACATTTTTATAGAGAAGAAAATCATGATTTAAAAATTTTTTAATAAGATCAAAAACACTCCTTCTGGAACCATACCCTGCCCACGCTCTCAGTGTCAGACCACAGGAGCGCCACGCACGTCAGAGGAGCATCATCTAAATCTGAGCCAATGTTGCATCTGGACATTCTTCCCCCAAATCAACCAATCAGCAGATTCCAGGAATGTTGTGTTTTGGGGCCACTGAAAAGGGCAAGTTTTCCTGAAAGAGAAGGAACCTGTAGCAAAGTAATAGATTCCATGAATATGAAAGGGAGAAGGGGAGAAGCAGGGGAGGGAGGAGAGGTGGAGAGGACACACACACACACGCACACACAAGTGCACATGTACACACTGGTGCACACACACCCATGTGCAGGCACACACGTGCACACAGACACACATGCACACCCCAGGTGTGCACATACAGACACACATGCACACACAGGTGCACACACAGACACACAGGTGCACACACACACCCATGTGCATGCACACATGTGCACACACAGAGATACACATGCACACATAGGCACACACACAGGCACCACACTCATGTGCACGCACACACGTATGCACTCACGTGCACACGCAGAGATACACACGCACACACAGGTGCACATACAGGTGCGCACACATACCCATGTGCAGGCACACACATATGCACACATGTGCACACATGCTCACACACACAGCACACGCGAAGCCTCTTTCAGTGTGTGAGGTTAGCTGGCCTGGAAGACCAATCAGATGAACGAAGGCACAGGAAGAAAGCCGCAGCATAAACCGGCCTGACAGGAAGTGAGGATTAGGAAATCCTCTACAGCGACGGGGAGCCTCCTTCCTCTTGGCTGTGGGCACTGTGTTTGGGAAGGTCTGGAGCTCGATCCTAATTTCCTGGGCATCTAGGTCCTCCTCTGTGGCTCCACAGCTACTACTGCAAATTGCTTTCTCCCCAGGCCGTATTCTATTCTACCAGAGCAGATAGATTTGCCTTTCTTCTGCACACCGTGACTGGGATTGAATGTAACATTAAATGCAGGCTCATTTACCGTGGCCGTCCTCCCCCTTAGAGCCCGGCCCGCAGGGCAGCACCACATGCTGAGAACAAATAATGAGAACAGAAGTCTCACAGAGAGACCACTGAGTCATTCTTTCATGCAGGCTCGGAAGCCCAGGCGAAAGTCCTGCATCCCGCCTGGGTCCTCACGAACCAGGAGTCAGGGGTCCTTCTGGCATTTGAGGCCTGGGTTGTAAGTTTCCACAACTGTGAAATTCACAGAATACTCACAGTTGGTTTGGTTCGTGAAATTCACAGTACGGTGGCTTTATATAGCTGGCTCCTTCCTTCTCTTTTATTCTCTGAATCTGCTCTTAGGTGGTGCAGGGCAGGGTAGGGAGGGGGCTTCAGGGCGAGGCACAGCCCCCTGGATGCCCAGGGACGTGGGTGCTGAGGTGGAGGGGCAGCGCCTGGCCTTGTAGGAGGACAGTGGAAGCAGCACCATCATCTGTTACAAGCAGGTTTCAGAGGATTAGGTCTGAGAACAAGGTAGGAAAAACGAAGAGAGGGCGAAGACCAGAGAATTCTGTCCTGAAGAAAACTAAGAGTGAGGAAGCACTCAAGATGGTTTTGAACATCTGAGTGAAAAGAAATATCTGTGAACCAAAGTCTTTCCTTTAAGTTTATTTATTTATCGAGAGAAAAAGAGAGAGAGAGAGAGAGAGAGAGAGAGAATCCCAAGCAAGCTCCTCACTGTTAGCACAGCCCAATGCAGGGCTTGAACTCACAAACCATGAGACCATGACTTGAGTCGAAATCAAGAGTCACTTAAACGACTGAGCCACCCAGGTGCCCCCAAAACCTTTTTAATGACTATTTCTCATTTAAAGTAAAAAGAATTGTGAGAAGTGTATAGAAGCATATATAACATAAGATTTTAAACATTTTAAAGGCTTCTGTTCTGTGGCGCGAAGCACATTTGCATGGTTGTGCGGACATCACCTCCATCCATGTCCAACATTCTGTGTGTCTTCTCACACTGAGCCCCTGCGCCCATTAAACACTGACTTCCCATGTTCTCCACCAGCCTGTGGAAACCACAATTCTTCTTTCGGTTTCTGTAAGTTTGACTACTGTAGGAAAATCATATAAATGGAATCATGCAATATTCCATTGTCCTTTTATGACTGGCTTGTTTCACTTAACAAAGTATCCAAGGTTCATCCACCTTATAGCATGTGCCAAAATCTCCTTCCTTTTTTTCTTTTATTTGTTTACTTTGAGAGAGGCTGGGGGGGGGGGGGGCATGTGCAAGTGGAGGAGGGGCAGAGAGAGAGAGAGGGGCAGAAAATCTGAGCAGGCTCCACACAGTCAGCAGGGAGCTCAGTGTGGGGCTTGAGCTCACAAACCGTGAGATAGATCATGACCTGAGCTAAAACCGAGAGTCCCATCTTTAATCGACTGAGCCACCCAGGTGACCCATTTTTGTTTGATTTTTAAAAAATGATAGTATACAGAGGCACTTGGGTGGCCCAGTGGGTTAAGTGTCCGACTTCAGCTCAGGTCATGATCTCACGGTTTGTGAGTTCGAGCCCCACAGTGGGCTTTGTCCGTGCTGACGGCTCGGAGCCTGGAGCCTGCTTTGGATTCTGTGTCTCCTTCCTCCCCAGCTCGCACTCTGTCTCTCTCTCTCAGAAATAAAGATTAAAAAAAAATTTTTTTTTAAGGATAGTATACAGTTTGGGGTGATTTTCTGACTTATCTGTATGTCTCAGAATTCCAGTGTGGTCACATTCAGGGTCACTGCCAGCTTATAAAATCCCCAATGTGTGTACATGAAGGTGCTCCATTGGGACGCAGCAGCCCCAGGCCAGCACAGGGCAGAATGGGGTGGATTTCAGCCCATTTGCCACCATACCAGGGGCAGCTTACCCAAAGAGAACTGGAAATCACACAATAGCCCTGTTCGAAAAGTAGGCAATGCTATTAAAACAGTGTAAAGAGACAAAAATGAATAAGAAATGGGACAAAAAACCACCCCTATCTGAAATTCTCCCAAAATCAAGCTTCGTATCGTGAACGTCCTGTGAGTTATTTCTAAACTTCTGGTTTGAATGTGAATGTAATAATAATTAATACACAATGGCTAAATCAACACCAATCAATCTAACACTCTGAGAAACGTCCTTAGATAATACAGTATTTGGCTGACCTGAAGAAACAGTCATGTTCATGAAGGAACACTTGGCTAGGCATTTTAGGTGGTTTTCAGCTCATTGAACCAATGATTTGATGTGATTGCTAAGAGGTAAGACATTGGCATGGGTGAATGAGATGCAAGTCCAGTCTCAAGAATCGGAAGACGGTCCTGACCATTGTCTGCTCTGGCTGGGCCAAGGTCTGAGGAGGTCATTGCGTTCAAGCAGAATCTTGAAAATGGCGAAGAAATCACGTGAGCTTATGTATGGTTACCTGTAAATATTCTCAGAAATGAAGAGGGTCCAAAAAAACTGTAATTTATCAGATTTTTTTCAAAGGAAAGTGTTTAAAAAATGTTGAATGGAGATTGGTCGGCTGGATAGAAAGAAGGACTTTCTAATTGCAGTTAGACTATTCAGGGATAAGACGCACAGCCTTGCCCTGTTGGGATTAGAATGAGGCCCCTGTGGGGTGGGATTGAAGGGTTTCCTCGCTCTGCCTGAGACCCGCTCCCCGTGTGAAGTGTTTATGACTTACTGCCTTTCATCACTTCCCTTGAACCTTGAGCCAGGAAAGTACACTTCAAAAATGTTTGATCTGGGTGTTTGGTGCGGAACGATTTCATCCCTAATCCAGTCATTGCTCTTTAACTTGAAAACCCTGCTTTGCTTTTTATTTGCTTCAAGGTAAATGACACTTGGGGTCTGAATGAAGACCCAGGAGAGTTTCCTGAGAAGAATGGGAGGCTTGAACGGCCCATCCGCCAGCAGAGAGGGACTTTTGTCACCGTACTTACTTCCTGTCCGTGTTCTAAGTGCCACTTACGGACTCTGACATCACAAGTGCTTCCAGATCCCATCAGTGGCCCACAATGAATTAAAAAGCAATAGAATCCAGATGCTTTTTCTGGTAAACAGTTCTTTTGTAGGAAAAGTAAACAGAACAAGGATATTTACTGACCGCCCCCGTGACACTCATTCACATCTGACAGAGCGCGCTCTCTGTTTCTACCGCCCAGAGGAAGCCTTTCCGGCTGTTCCAGATCCATCGGCACCCGCCCGTCTCACATAGTTCCACTCTCTTCTTTTTAATTCACTCATTGATTATAATGTTTTAAATGACATGAAGTGAAGACAGCCTATAAAAAAGATGCCAATATATAAATTAAAGGATACCAAGTCTCTAATAAAACTCCCAAAGCTGCTAAAAATTTCCTCTGAGAATTACTTACGAGCATCGTGTCACCTCGAGCTGTGAATCGCTCGTGCTGAAAGTACACATTCCATGGCGTTTCATGATTTTCTAAACCTAGGGATTCCTAAGTCGTTTCCTCCATGAGCTTGAAACTATAAATTTGCATATTTAAGCAACTGCATTCTTCCCTAATTTTTCAAATGGAACAGAATTATTTATGTGATTATGTCAGATCATTCCACCTCACGAATCTCATCGTGACATTAGATAAATTTTATGGAAATCTGGCTCCAGACCACGTCTAGTGTTGTCACATGGAGCACAAAGCATGGGTTTTCTTTGCTATATTCACCATTACCTGTGGGAAGCAGAAGGTGGCTCCCTTTAACGTAATCCCTTCCATTTGCTTGTAACTATGACACTAGCATTAATATCAACTCATATTCATCCAGAATAACGCCACGTGAGGTAAGATCCTTGCGAAGTCTGGTATATATAGAGTTCTACTGAGCACCTTGAAAACCCAGAGCTAACAGCATGCCACACCTTTGCAGGTACAGCAACACGGTCTACTGAGCTTCCAAATCCTTCCGTAAAGCTCGTTCCGAAGTAAACAAATACGTATTTTGCACCCAGAGGCTTAATTTGAACTGCATTTTTGTTTGAATTCAATGTAATTCCTCTAGATTTGATACAACCCAAGTGTGAACACAGTGATTAGTGAATAAATCAAATGATTAGTCCTCAGCCCCCAGACCTCTGGTTACCCCCAGTCCAACTGGGGCACAAGACCGACACACAGCTAACAACTTCGAAGCCCATGGTGACTCCGAGGAGGGGAGTGTCCCACGCTGAGGCCAGGCCTGGAACTCTGACCCGAGTTCGCAATTGCAATTCTGAGCTTTACTCCAGATAATCCCCAATGACTTCCTGTTTCCCCTGTGCCCACTGCTGCCCCCGTGTCCTCTCTCCCTGTTTGCTCAGTGGACGCACAGGGTGCTTGCGCAAAGATATCTGAGTCCTTTCCACTTAAAAATGAACCATCTTACAAAAATAGTCTGGATTCGTTGTCGTTTTTCACTTCTTCAAAGTCCACTCGCTCATGCCCAGCGGAGGGCCTTGCCCCTTGCTCCTGATGGTAGAGGCAGGAAGCAGTACCCGGGAACCCCAGCTCCTGTCTGGCCGGCTCAGGAGCCCCTGGGGAGCCGCGTGAATCCTGAAACCCGCAGGGATCAAAGGAGAGCGCATTTTGCTGCAGCTGCTAACAATCCTATACTTTAAATTCCATACTTTAGAACCGGCGGAGAGATGAATAACCCTTAGCCTTTTCCGGAGCAGTGAGGTAGGACGTGAATTTTAACTATCTCATTTTGAGCTTTGTCGACAACACAAAGCCTGTTTCTGATTAGCTGCCTCAAATTGGTTACTTAAACATTTTTAAGCCAATTTTGAGGGTGTGGGAACGGCCAAGGAATAAAATAAAGGTTTGATTATGTCTTTATTTTTCCCTTGGAGGTCAGTCTCTGAATTTTATTCAAATAATAAAAGCTCTCTGTGAGATGCTGGGGGGAAAACAAGAACCTTACTTCACTGAGAGGTGCGTGTCATGAATTATGGAAGCCGCTCCAGAAGCGGGACCATTCATGCTCTCCGGCATATGCCATGGGCTTCAGTACAGCCTGCAGCCCGTCAAAAGTAAGATGAAAGCACATCTGAGTGTCACTCAACCATGGTGGTTGGGACCTTCATCTCTGTGCAGGTGGGGGCTTCACACCGGGAAGACGAAAGCCTGGGAGGCCGCCATATACTCCCCACGCAAAACTGGGGACTTTATCTACAATCGCAAAATTGCAACACGACGGTAAATGTCACCTCATCTAATCTGCCAGGGGCTCAGATTTTCCATCTATGAAGAGAGGTTATAAAATCTCTCCTGTTCTCCTCGAGGCTGTTTTTGAGATGGAGAGTTGCAGATGTGAGAGGAAGCGAGGAAATGAGACGGGGTTCCGCAAACGCAGAATCGGTGGTCAGTCCTGCGGCCACCACCCCGGGGGACACGTGGGTAGGCAGCTAGACTTGGAAGAAAGACTGGCTAAGACTCAGGCTTGTGAACTTGCCTTTGCTCACCTGGAATCAGAAGTGGTTCTTTTCGATAACATTGTGAGAGCCACCAAATCCTAGCCTTCGCGCTTGCCCAGGGAAAGGTCAACGTTGCTTTTATCATGCTCCGTCATTCCTCTAAGATACATTTACGAGGGGAATGAGGGGAAGTGCGCTCGGATTTCCACAAATGAGGGTTACTGTACTATCAAGGAGCAGGGAGAAGTAAGAATGCAGGGTGAAGTCACAGAGAAGCAGGTTCAACATGCGGAAGCCAGGAGACTGCAGATCATCACGTGGACGACACAGGAGCGCTGGGCTGTCTTTCCCACCAAAGTAGATGCAGGTGCCCTGTCCAGGGACGGAGAGGGCCAGGATGTCATGGGCTGCTCATTAAAGACGCTTTCCTCATGCTGAGCAATTCCCATAATTCATGAGACTTGTACAGTCAGATGTGAGGACTTGGTTCGTGTCCTTGAAAATACAGGGCTGTTTCTTGCTTCTTGTTCTTCTTAAACTGGTTGTTGCCCCCTCCCTTTTTAAATTACTTTATTTTGAGAGAAAGGCGGGCGAGGAGGGAGATCGAGGGAGATAATCCCAAGCAGGCTCCTCGCAGTCTGTGCAGAGCTTGACCAGGGGCTCGAACTCAACAACCAAGAGATCATGACCTGAGCCGAAATCAAGAGTCAGACAGACACTCAACCGATGGAGCCCCCAGGTGGCGCCTTGTACTTACTAGAAAAATCAACCATTTTGCTCATCCGTTCCTGGTACCGTGTGACTGGAGCCCGGCCTTGCCCCTTCTGCCTTCTGTCCATCTTGCTTCCCATAAACACACAGTGTTTCCGCTACGCGTGACCGCGGGTTGGGTCCTCCTTGTCACCTCCCACAAGACGCGTCCTTTGTCTGCAAACATCCTGCGGGGCAGTTTCTAAGGGACCTGGCAGGTGAAGGAGCCGCCTGAGCTCTGGGGCTTTGAAGGCCTGCCCGCACCGTGCATGCCTCATGAGTGGAGTTAAACCAGCACGATCTGCCTTCTTCAGAGGCCGCCATCCTTGCTGAGAGAATGTGGTCTTAGGAATAAATAACAGCTGTGTCCACCTGACCAAATCCAGATGGACATGGAGTATATTGCAACTCTCCACACGTGCAGGGCAGGGAGAGGGAGAACCAAGAAGCCATATGGTTTATGGGATAGATTTCTGGGGTCCAAAGAGCAGAGACTAGTCCTGTCATGAGCACGGTCGCATTCTGGGACCTCCCAGCTCGTGGAGGAACAGAGAGAGGGGGAACACACAGACTCCAGTAGGTCTCTGGTCTCTGAAGCAATCACATACATGAATTAGGAAATATTTTATAGAGTTCTACAACACTATCATGTTAGGAAAAATGAAATTCCCCCTCCCCTGGGGCAAAAGCATTATCCTCAATGGTTAGATGGGGATCTTCAAAATTTTATCTTAGTAATAATAAGTAAGCTGCTCTTAGAAATAAGCAAAATAAATGGTGACGCAGAAGGTATCATTCAAGCAATGTCAGGAAACACTCAGAGTGCGAGGGGACAGAGGGTGGGCGGAAGGCTGCTAACGGTCAGCGGTTCCGAGTCAGAAGGGTATCCGGGCCAGCAGCCTTTGCTGGTGCCTTGTAAGAGGGGGGCGGCGGGGACAGTGGGCAGACCCCACGTCGCCCTGAGACTCCGCTTCTGTGGGCAGACCCAGCCTTTCACCCCCAGGGTGGAGAGTGATGCTTGGACCCCCTTGCTGAGCTCAGCGTGTAGTGCGGCATTTTACAAGTCAACCTACCAAAGGCAAACACGCTGACATTTCCCGTTGGGGAAACATTCTCCACCTCACCTGTGACCAAACTGGAGGTTACAGAGAAGGCCAAATGTGTCCCAAACCAACGGAACAAAAAATAACCCCAAGGGCAGATGGGCAAGTCTAGGGACAACTAAATATAACTGCACCACCATGTTGATAGATGGTCCAAACGGAAAGGAGTCTCCTGGAGGCAGGCGTGGGGAGGTAGGGGGGTGGGGGGATGGAGAGAGTTTGGAGGCATTTTTGTCCTTCCTCCTCCCAGCCCCAAGGCAGGGTCTGGGGACGTTTGCCCAGCTGTGGTGACTGCGCACCAGAGCCCACGCCGGAGCCGCTGAGGGCTGACTTCACACAGAGGCCCCGGCCACGTGAGCCCGGTCACTAACGAAGAGGGGAGTTCTTGGGAATTGACGCTTCTTCCCTTCTCAGAGTCACATTCTCAAGTTGTAGCCAACTTGTCCCGAACGCTGTGTGATGACTCGGGGGGCTTCCACAGATGTCAACGTGCAGGGCTTGTCAGAGAAACCAAACCACCCCCCAGTGTGGGGCCCAGGCTTGCTGAAGGCAAGGGGCCTCTGCAGGAGCCTAGGGATTTTTTTTTTAAAAGGCAATTCTTTTTTTAAAAAATATTTATTAATTTTTGAGAGACAGAGCATGAATGGGGGAGGGGCAGAGAGAGAGGGAGACACAGAATCGGAAGCAGCTCCAGGCTCTGAGCTGCCAGCACAGACCCTGACGCGGGGCTCGAACTCATGAACCATGAGATCATGACCTGAGCTAAAGCTGGACGCTCAACCAATGGAGCCCCTGAGGCGCCCCTGAAGACGATTCTAGCCATCTCTTTTCTCTTCCATCCTGTCCCTAACAGACTTCAGGGTCTGGGAAAGAACCATTATAAGAAGCCGACCCCAAAATGACCGAGGGCCATAGGAGGGTCCCAGGAGTGGGCTGGCTCACAGTTTCTCTTCCTAAGGCCAAGGCCACTGTGCTGCACCCAAGAATCCAAAACATCCATGGAAATTTGGGGGAGAATTGATAGGAAGAAGATGAGTCAGAAGATGAAAACTTATAAAAGAAATGATCGGTCAATCACTTGCTTCACTGCTAGGAAAACTCCGTAGCATGTTTGTTTATTTCATGAAACAGAACTTGGATAATCCATGTTTCCAAAGAAAAATGAGGAGTTTCGGGGGGACCAGCTGCTTTTCATCCTATGCTGCTGAAAAGACCAAAATTCAAAGCTGCTTTGAGAGTTTGCAGAAAGGAAGAAGAGAAAGGGCTTTAAGTTGGTTTGTTTTCCTCAGACAGACAACTGGGCCTTGGTCTTCAGCAAGAAACTTGACAGAAATCCATCAGTGCCAGGAACGCCCACCCACCCCAGCTCACGCGCGCCTCTCAGGAGGGACGACAGAGGTGATGGGGGTGCATGGCCGGAGTTCTGTGCACCTGCGGTTTCTCCTGATGCCCGCCACCCGGAGGAAGTCTGTCCCCTGGCAGAGTGGCTGGGGCTCCTTCCCCGTGCTCCGTGTCAGGACAACTGGCTCTCTCTCTCCTCTCTCTCTCTTGTTTTATTCGGCTACTCTTTCATGCACCCCCAGAGCAGCTCCCGGTGCAGATCTCCCCGGGGGAGAGGAGGACACAAGTGTAAGACTGGCCTTCACTCCTCCCTTCGGGAGTGACACGTGGGTGCCTGGCACTGGCCCAAACACAGCGCGGCTTTTCTGCTTCCCCTTGGAGCTTGCCAGGAATAACACACGTTTTGAGAAATGTGACGGTTTGAAGACAAAGCATCAATCTGCAAGTCTAACATGCGGGTTTCCGCCGGGAGAAACCCGCCCCTCAGGACAGTGAGTGAAGGGGTAGCGCCTGGGGCAGTGAAGGGCTGGGGACGGGTGGCGTGGGCAAAATGCGCCCGTCAGCCATCCAGAGTGGAGGTAGGATGCAGGAAAGTGCGAATGGCCCAAACACGACGGCAGGCAAGGTGGCCTTGGCTTCAGAGAGGCTGCGGACCACATCCAAAGCCGCTGACGTCCTCGTAGGAAATTTAAGCCACTTCAGGGGCCAAAGAGAACACATCTCTCGGGTGGGAGTTAGTCCCTGAGTCCTTCGTTTGTTCAGACTCTGCTTTCTCTATTAGCTAATTCATATTATGTAAGAGTTATAGACATTTAATATAAAAGAAAGCACTGCCATTTGGAATGAAGCTAATTAAGGAGAGGTTAGGGGGGAAATGGATATATTTAAAGCAGTGAGAATTCAATTTAGTGAAATTAAACATAAACCTTCTCCGAATGGAAAATCCCCAAAATACAGCAGAGATATTTTTTCATCCTGATTTTATTCTCCTAACTTACAGACACCAAGGGACAAAAGAAAGCATCAGACTATCTGGATGAATTACTTGAAGTAACCTTCTCCAATGTGGAGAGTTGGAAATCTGTTCTTAAAAAAGGATTATTTTGGGAGACGTTTAAAGATAAATAAAGATAATAAAATAATAAACATTCACCACCTGTTCCTCCCCTGTGGGTGGGGGTGGGGGGTAATAATATATAGTCACCTGATTTGGGAACTCAGATGGATAAGGGGGGAAGGGGTTCAACCATGTGGATCCAGGGTCCCTATAGATCACTGGAGTGATCTGATCAGAGTCTTAATACCCTGTGACTTAGATGTTTTAAGCCCGCATGGTCAGCAAGACCTAGAGTAGCGATCACCACTAGCGATTACTTTAAAAAGGTGAGTCTTGGGGCGCCTGGGTGGCTTAGTCGGTTAAGCGTCCGACTTCCGCTTAGGTCATGATCTCGCGGTTCGTGGGTTCGAGCCCCGCGTCCGGCTCTGTGCTGACTGCCAGCTCAGAGCCTGGAGCCTGTTTCAGTCTGTGACTCCCTCTCTCTCTGACCCTCCCCTGCTCACGCTGTCTCTCTCTCTCTCCTAGAAATAAATAAAAACATTAAAAAAAAAATTAAAAAGGTGAGTCTTGGGGCACCTGGGTGGCTCCACCAGTTAAGCCTCCAGATCATGGTCTCGGCTCAGGTCATGGTCCTGCGGTTCGTGAGCTCGAGCCCCGCGTCAGGCTCTGCACTGCCAATGGGGAGTCTGCTTGAGATTCTCTCTCTCCCTCTCTCTTCCTCTCCACCCCCCCTTGCATGCTGGCTCACTCTCTCAAAATAAATAAATGAACATTTAACATACATAAATAAATAAATAAATAAATAAAGGCGTCTTTTAAAACCATCATAAAGGGTAAGTATGGACAATCCTTGTAAGTCCTCCTGTCTGTTCTCAAATAACCATACCTGCTGCAGAGTATTCAACAACAGCACCAGCAACAACATTTTCCAGGTTACTTTAAAGGGCAAGCTAGACTTGCTTCGGAATTCTGGGTAAAATCACCAGCCAGAAGACAGTGCCCCACTTCTGTTGTGATAGAAGAATGATCGACGCTACCAAGCTGTCTTTTGAAGGCATATATACATATATACAAATATATGTGTCAATGAAGAAGGGAAAGTCACATATAGATGCATATGTTGTCAATAAATGTGCTACCTAGACGTATCTCTTGAAACAAATTCCTGTAGGATGCATTCCCATTAAAAGATGACCAACAAATCAAGCCAGCCCAGAAATCAAGACTGGCCGAAACGAACAGGCAAGAAATTCCTAGGCAAGTAAACAGAGTCCCGTGGGTGTAGGAACGGAGCCTCAGAGGGAAGGGGGGAGGGCCCTGTGAGCTTCGGGGGGGCAAAGGGTTGGGGCAGAAGTATCAAAGATACAGGTCGGGAGGCGGGAGTGTGCCTGGAGTGTTTTTAGGAATCACAAAGACAAGGGTGGCTGGAAGAGAATTAACAGAGAGAAGGACTCCAGGGTTTTGTCTTAGTAAGGTGGGCGGGGCGTGGGGGCGGGGCGGGGGAGGAA
>NW_027529531.1:542848-566404 GCF_008692635.1 Crocuta crocuta
GAACAAGTTAACATCAATATGTATTAATTTTATAAAAAGGAAACCTAACAGTGACTTTAAAACGCTGCCAGCTAACCAATAAAATGTCACATGGTATCAAAACTTGAGTGTGTCTCGGGGGTAATTAAGCTTTATCGCCCCAGGAAATATTGCAGAGCAGTGATGTGCTCATTCTCTAAAGTAAAACTTCCAGGTTGAACCCTGGCTTTCTCTGTTTTCACTTATTTGTATTTATTTATTTTTTAAATATTTATTTTACTTTTGGGAGAGCACAAACGGAGAAGGGGCAAAGAGAGAGAAGGACAGGAAATCCGAAGCCGGCTCTGGGCTGACAAGCTGACAACACTGGGCCCGACGTGGGGCTTGAACTCATGAACCGTGAGATCGGGACCTGAGCCGAAGTCAGACGCTCAACTGACCGAGCCACTCAGGTGCCCCCTCTGCCCCCTTTTAATCGTGTAGTCATGGGCGACTTATCTAATCTTCCCATGCCTCAGTTTCCTGATCTGCCACATTGAGAAACTGGATGGTGTCACTGTGAGGATTGTCTGAGATCGGGCGTTGACACTTAGCACTATGTCTAGTACACAGTAAGTGCTCCCTCAGGGATACTTGGTTGTCCTCTTTACAGTAAGGCAGGTACACAGAAAGCTCAGTATTTTATATAAAGATTTTACCCGGTATGAAGAGTCAGAGTAAGAAGTGGCCGGTAAAGATATCTCTGTATTTTCGGTGAAACAGCTATTCAAGATATGACCATGGTTTTCAGATCTTTATGTGAAATTCACAGAATTAACTTCCCTGGTTTGGGTTTTGGCATGGAATATTCGAGTTCTCTTATTCGAAAATGGCAGGTGCATCCAGCCCTGGCTCGGGATGGGCCACGGAGGAAATGCCCCTTCACTGCGGATGAACTAACTCTCTCTGTGTTCTCTCGCCTGCTGTGGCTCTCAGTAAGCATGAAGATGAAATCGTTTATGCAGCCGGAACAACTAGCCCTGGCTTTCTCACAAGAACCACCTCATCTCTTCTGTTATTTCATGCCTTTCCCCACTGCATTACCGTATAGGTTTTTCATGGTGTACGCCAACTCAAAATGACACCTGGCAGTCGTTCACATCTTGACAACTCTCTTAAGGGCTCTGTTGGTATATTGGCTCTCAGGCCCCTGCCTCCCGATGACAGTTCTCTGGGATGCCAGTTCCTTGGCTGGATGATTAACTACCACCTGCTCTAAATTCTCAAGGTTCCCATTGCCAACGGACGCGGCATCTTTCCAGAAATGGCGTGCCCCCACATGGCCAACACACTGTTGGTCGGTGGTACCTCCAGGAGCTCTGGTTTCCTTCCCGCTACAAGGACCTTTGTGAGCCCTGCTCTCGTCCCGCACGTCCAGCCGTGCCCTGTCAACACCTGAGCTTAAAACATAAGCAAGCAAGAAGCTGTCCTATGCCTTGAAAAATATCCAGGATGGTGATATTTTTTAATATATCATCTTAGGTTAGAAACAGCTTCCTCGGGCTTCGATGAAGCAGAGAGGCTCTCCCTAATTGTCTGGTTGCCCTTGTGCAAACTCATTCATGGTAGAATCTGGTATTCTGTTGCATTGGGCTACCTGGTCCTCATTTTCCATTAAACAGACTTTTCTACCAATAAACTAGCCTCCACAGTATGCAAAGGTGTTGTCAGGATAAATGGCAATGTCTATAAAGTGCTTGGAGCTCTCGGAATAAAAAGCACGGAAGAAGAGAGCATTAGCACGCTATTATTCACATGGAGTGGGTGGAATTGCAAAGAGAAATCATGTCAAAGATGTAAGGAAACTTAAAAGTCTGAGACTTTAAAAGGCTGGGATTATTAAAACACCCAGTTGTTTGACAGGAGAAAATTAAACTGTTCTCCTGTCTCAAAAACTATAATGCCACTTTCTCATTACTTACTGTACCCCACAATCTCTTCCTCCCGCACCAAGCCTTCACTGAGGTCGAGAAAGCTCCATATATGAAGCCTTATTGTACAGATACAGCACACAACGCCAATCTGGTCTTGGCGGAAGAAACGCTACGCTTTGTCAATAGCAACACCTACAGTCATGCTTATGTGCAAAACCCTACCTGCAACGCCTGTGTGCCCAGGAAATTTTTAACTTCTGTTCATGGATATGGCATGAGGTTTGGGGTCCATGTGAGTTGAGGAGATGGAGCTGGGCTATCAGCTTAATGCCATGGCTCTCCGAGGGCTATATCTACATAGAAGAAGGAAACTAGAAGGATCGATCTACTAGGAGGAGAGAACACAAGGGCCATATCTCTCCCTGGTCTCATGGCGAAAGGAAAGTTCCCTGAGAAACAAAGACCTGCTGCATGCACCTAGCATTTGTCATCTAAAATTATGTTATATCTGAGTGGTGTGGGAGCCCACAAGCTGGGAAAGAAGCCTAAAGAGAGGTCTCAGAGAGGTGATGCTCCTGGGACCCCTTCCAAAAACAAGAGCAAATCCCTCTGGAAGGACATCACCACCACCTAAGCCACATTCGCCTCCCACGGAAAACGATGCCAGAGTGAAAACAACAAAAGAGGAGAGTGTACGCAACAGAGACTCTGCATGCACAGCCACCACGGACATTAGCGCTCCCCCAAGTTTCAGAACCGAGAACAAGAGAAAAGCCCTATGGCTATTTGAAATTCTTAGAAAAGGATTCTGAACCACAATAAAAAAAAATTATGAGGAAAGGGTGATACAGATTTGGAAATGAGCCAAATAGTAGCTTCTGGAGGTAAAAGTACAGCCACTGAAAACAGACAGAGAAACAAACAGAATATTGGATAAAGTCTAGGGGAGCAAATGAATGAGCCAGAAGGTAGATGTGAGGATTACCTAGAACACGGCTAGATTCATGAGCTAAGAAAGGGGTGAAAGGAATGTGACGGGGTGTGGAGCACAGAAGGGGGACCCCCAGCATCCCCTTACTTGGAGTGCCAGAAGGAAAAGACAGAGAGGATGCCAGAGACGTTTTCAGAGATAACGGCGGAGAATTCTCAAGACAGCTGAAAGACAAGAATTCTCAGATCAGTAAGACATGAAAGTTCTAAGCAGGGTAGATATCCACACACTTGAATTCTGTAGTAGTCAGCGTTCTCCAGAGAAACCGAGCCAATAGGAAATATCTATGCGTATATGTAGAGAGATTTATTGGAAGAAGTTGGTCCATATGATCGTGGAGGCTGGCAAGTCCCAAATCTGCCAAAATGGCGTCCCAGTTGGAGTGTGAAGGCTGGAAGTGGTCATGGAAAGAAAAGAAGAGCTGGGGCTCCCGCTCGAAGGCCGCCCAGCAGGAGAACTCTGTCTCAGTCACAGGAGGCTCAGCATTTTGTCTAGTCAGGTCTTCCACAGACTGGACGATGGGGCCCAGCCTCATTATGAATCAGTCTATGGGAGACTGATTTTCTCAGTCTACCAACTTAGTGTGAGCCTCAACCCAAAATACCCTCACAGACAGACCTGTAATCATCTTTGAGTTTCTGGGCACCCAGTGGCCCAGTCAAGTTGTCACATAAAATTAACCACCATGGACTCCTTATCAGTGAAAGTACAGAACACTAATCACAAAGGAACGTATTTGAAACGAGAGACGGAAGATATTTGACCTACAAAGGAAAGAGACTCGGATCTCCAGGGCCTTCTTCACAGACCATAAGGTGTTTGCCGTCATATCTTCAAAGTGACGAGGAAAAATAAGTGTTAATGTAGAATTTTTTACTCAGTCTTAGTCAAAAGCCAAGGGCAAAACAAACAAAAAAGATTCTCACGGGAAGACAAGGACTAAGAAAGTGGACAAACCGTATGTCAGGAAGTGGGAGACCTAACTCAGAAAGAAGCGGATGCTCAGGGTAACAGCAGCAAAACGTGTGAGCAAATCTAAGGAAAATGGCAAATGTGGTATGTCTGAAGCATCATATTACTCTCGCTTTATCATCGTGGGTATTATTATTATACTTACCCTTGGTTAAAATGAAACCCAGAGAGGATTCTATATTGATTAGGTGGATAAAAATCTCAAAGTCTGACAAACCCAAACCTTGACAAAGACCTAGGTCATCAGAAACTGTTGGAGGAAGTTTGAGTGGATTCAAGAGAGATTTGGCAACAGGGAGCAAAGCTGAACGAATGTAAGCCTACCCAGTTGCTAGCAGTTTTGCTCTATGGATGAAACATCCCACAAAAAAATAAAAGCTGTCATCTTACAACATTTAAAAAGTATGCACAGCAGTATTACATATGATGCAGGAACACGTACATACATAGTAAAAGGTTTTAGAAGTTTCAAAATCATAGTAAAAGCATGTGAATAAAAGCTGAAAATTTAGCTGTGTGGCTTCTCACGGACAGGGAGGGAAGGAAATAGGATTGGTTATGGGCACATGGAAGAATGTATTTCTACCTGCAATGATTCACTTTTTGAAAAAATTATGCAGAGCATGACTTCTAAATTTACAAGGTCAAAAACCGTAGACCAAAGGGTTTTCCTAGAGATTTAATTCAATTTTCCTGACATTTCCCTTGCAACAAGGACACATTGAAACCATAAAATGCAGAATGCCATTAATTTTTTTAAATGCTTTTGTCTGTGTGTGTGTGTGTGTGTGTGTGAGAGAGAGAGAGAGAGTGGGGAGGGGCAGAGAGAGAGAGGGAGACACAGAATCTGAAGTAGGCTCCAGGCTCTGAGCTGACAGCACAGAGCCCATTGCAAGGCTTGCACCCAGGGACTGTGAGATCACGACCTGAGCTGACCAAGCCACCCAGGCGCCCCCAGAATGCCATCAATTAGGCATTGGCAGCGAGGTGTGGAAGCACAGCAGGATGGAAACCAAGTCATGCACATTTTGCTATAGGTCACGACTATGTTCATAGTAACTGCTGTGTATTCGATTCTCGCCTATTCTATACCCACGATTGTGTTCAATTCTCACATGTACCTCACAAATGTCATTTATCTCGGTTTTAGAAAAGACAGCCCTCAGGCTCAGAGAAGGAGCCAACAGAGCTGAATGCCTTCACGACCTGAGAGACCGGAAACTGCTCCGGCGGCGCCCTGGCTCACCCTTGCAGCCCCAGGACTGTGATGGCTAGCGTCTGTCAGGTGCCTCTCTGTTCCAGGTCCTCCCCGTCTGACGTCATGTAAAATAAGACAGTGATGGCACAAACAGGGCTCTAGTCTTTACCGCGTTTCTCAGATAAAGAATGAATCACAAGCTTAAGCAATTTGCCCATGAACCATGGGGCGTCTGGATCCAAACCGAGGCCATCTGACTCCAGGACCCAGCCACCTGCCTGTTAGCTATGTCTGCAGGGCCAAAGCCGGGGGAGGGGAGGGTGGAGAGGCGGGGAGGGGTCCTCACCCAGCAGCAAGACCATGGCAAGTTGACTCTGGCTGCCCACTGTTACCTTTAAGCTTACTGACGAGAAACCAGAATCAAGTGTTTACCTCACAGTGACCTTCAGCACAGACCTGACCTAAATCTCTGGCCGCTGGCTTGCGCTGGGCTGGGCACGAACGTTATCAGCACAGGTGCTCTTGCACACCTGGCCAGATCCTAGCTCCCTGCTTCTCTCTCTGCCTGGCCTTCCCTGGGCCGTCCCACGTGTGGACTCACACACCGTGACCCACGGTCGAAGTAGAGCTTGACTGCCTCAGTCACAGACAGGAAGCAAACTGAGCTACTACCTGTTTGCATTAACCGAGAACAAAGTCATTTGCTGTGAGCGGCCAGGACTTGCAGGTAGGTGTTCACTCTTGCTTGCCCTGATGTCTCCTCACCTTTCGACAGAGAAAAAAAGGTGTTACGTACGAGGAAATTGTTTCAGAGCCTGGTGATGAGGCTGTATCTTGACTGGCATGTGTTATTAGCGGAACGGGTGAGTTACTCAGTCACTTACTAAGCAGTTATTGCGCATCCCTTACATGCTCATTACTACTTTCGGCGCTAGGAATGTAAGTACCTTATATTCAAGCGGACCTATTGTATAAGAGCTCCCAGATATGTCATCTTGTAAACCTGTTTTACTGTGCGGCAATTTTAGATGCACAGAAGAGCTGCCTACACAGTGGCCAGAGTTCCCAACGTGACACAGTGTCATCTCTTCCTCTACTGTTAACATCCCAAAAGGCCATAGCACTTTGATCACAATGAAGAAATTAGCACGGGTGCCGAACTAAAATACAGATTCTTTTCGGGCGCCACATTTCCGCAGCTCCGTCGGGAGGACTGTCATGAAAGTACTTCTTAGGCTTGTCCTTGATCAGCTGCCCAAAGACTGCCTGCATGGCCACCTTCTGTCTGTGCAATCCAACCAGAAATACTTGCAGAGGTCAGAGGATCATTTTGGTTGACAATTGTAAGGCTCGGTTTCCTGTTCCATAAAGTGGATCGATGGGCAGGTGGAGATAACACACGCTGCCGACCTCCACTAGCCCCATTCATGCCCTTGCCTTCCCCTGAGCTAATATAGTAGACTCACGTCGTCACGAGGATTCATTGACTAAACTGGTTGTCAATTACGGAACTAAATACGTGAAAAGTCAGGATTCAGCTCAAGATGTTCTGACTCCCATTTAGTCTTTGACAAGAATGTTAGTAAATGGCAGTATCTTCATTTTAATTTTTTTTAATGTTTATTTTTGAGAGAGAGAGACAGAGCATGAGCAGGGCAGAGGCAGAGAGCGAGGGAGACACAGAATCGGAAGCAGCTCCAGGCTCCGAGCTGTCAGCACAGAGCCTGATGCGGGGCTCAAACTCACGAACCACGGGATCATGACCTGAGCTGAAGTCAGATGTTCAACCGACTGAGCCACCAGGCGCCCCAGTATTTTCACTTTATAGATGAAAAAATGGAGTCTGCATGTGATTACTACCACTTTATTTTTATTTCCATGAGTATTCATTCCATCGAGGACACAGACAAACTGAACAGGCTGAATTACCTGTGTTTATCCACGCAGAGGCAAACAGACCACTTGGGAAACAGGTAAGCCAAGCATGAACTGTGACTTCTGGACAGTGATTTATCCCCACCTGATAGTGCCTTCGGGGTAAAGTTGAAGGTTCAGGGTCATCTATTTCAAAGGGCTATTTGTTACATGGTTTAAAAGACTCTCTAGGAAAATGGCAGAAATAACCTAAGACTCTAGATCCGTTACATATTTCTGAAGCAATCCCATGTTTATAAGTAGTAATATTTAGGGGCGTCTGGGTGGCTTAGTCGGTTGAGCGTCCGACTTTCGCTTAGGTCATGATCTCGCGGTTCGTGGGTTCGAGCCCCATGTTGGGCTCTGTGCTGACTGCCAGCTCGGAGCCTGGAGCCTGTTTCGGAGTCTGTATCTCCCCCTCTCTCTGACCCTCCCCTGCTCACGCTGTCTCTCTCTCTCTCCTAGAAATAAATAATAAAAAAAAATAAGCAGTAATATTTACAGGAAAAAGATTTCTAAATTTGTCCAATTCTTACAGAGCCAATACCTTGGAGCAGATGAGGCAGGAAAGCTTGGTATTTTGAAAGCTACAATAATTAAGAATTACACAGGAAAGATCGAGCCAGGTTTTCAACATTTAAAAATCATTTTTGCAAACTGACACCTAATTTCCTTCATTTTAATTTTTGTTCCCCTTGTTTTCCACTGAGTAGATCCATCATCATTTGCTTCAGATTTTCTATAATATTTAATTTACAATTGTTTTGTAGTCTACTGATATTATTTGTTTATAAATAATACTTACATTCATCATCTCTTTATGACAATGTCTTATGCACATTTGTGAAATAAAAAAGCACTAAAACCTAAACTTTTGTTTACAAGTTTAAAAGCAAAATCTAATTTCATTTCTTAAATTTGAAGTCAAAATTCATTAAGAATTGCCTAGGGTGGATACTGATCTGCTTCACAGGAGAAGGGAGAGTGTGTTTGAATGTTAAGTGTTGATACAGCCCCTTGGGATGGTACATGACATATGGTAGAGAGACAGAGTGAGAGTGAAAGAGAGCATGGGCTGGGGGGAGAAAGAGAGAGAAAGAGAGAGAGAGGGGAAGCTCGGGCAAGCTCTGACAATTGAGGAGCCAGAATGATGTGGCGCTTGAACCCACAAGCTGTGAGCTAATGGCCTGAACCGAAATCAAGAGTCGGACGCTTAGCCAGCTGAACCACCCAGACTCTCCCATACCAACTTTATAAAGAATAAAAAATTTCTGAATTCTGAGACACATTAGGTCTGAGGTTTGAATAAGAGATTGTGGACCAATATTGCCTTTCTAATATTTCAAGTTATTTATTTATTATTTATTTTTTAAAATGTTTATTTAATTTTGAGAAAGAGAGAGACAGAGCACGAGCGGGGGAGGGTCAGAGAGAGAGGAAGACATAGAATCTGAAGCAGCTCCAGGCTCTGAGCTGTCAGCACAGAGCCCGACGTGGGGCTCGAACCTGTGAACCGTGAGATCATGACCTGAGCCGAAGTCAGACACTTAGCTGACTGAGCCAGACAGGTACCCCTCAAGTTATTTATTTTTGATAAGTTTCCAGTCATGAGACTCCTGGCCTAACAGACACAGATGTTTTTATTTAAAGCCGGCATTCTGATTTACAATATCATTAGTCATTTTTCATTTCTTTTTTAAAAAATTACTTTAAATATTTATTTATTTTTGACAGAGAGAGAGAGAGAGAGAGAGAGAGAGAGAGCCTGAATGGGGGAGGGGCAGAGAGAGAGGGAGACACAGAATCTGAAGCAGCTCCAGGCTCTGAGCTGTCAGCACAGAGCCTGACACGGGGCTCGAACCCACCAACCGTGAGATCATGACCTGAGCTGAAGTTGGCTGCTTAACCTATTAAACCCCCCAGGTGCCCCCGTTTGTCATTTTTCAAAATATCTTTTTCCTTGCAATGTCTCTAGCATTCATTTCCTTTTTAAAATAACTTTTGCTAGTTTTGACAGGATTAAAATGATAGTCCATTGGTATTTTAATTTAATTTTTCCAAATGATCAATAAAAGTAATCTCTTGACGTCAGGTGCTCAGAACCCTGGGAAAGTTTCTATCACAGTTTCTTTATAAAATGTGTCTTTGAATTTCTTTACACATTTATGCAGTCTTTCCACATGGACGATGTGCTGTGTCCATTGACCTTGGCCCTTCACATGTATCACAAATATTTCTCTGTGTTTTTAAAATTTTTCAGTTTTATTTTAGTTGTACTGGTTTTTGTGACACAAAATTCAGTTCTTTCACCTTTTACTTTGTGATCCCTTAAATTGCTTCGATTATTAGAACACTGTCCTTTCTGAATAGTTAACTAAGATCCTTTCAAAACTGGTAATAACGATACCTTTACTATGGTCCTGACTTAAAAAGAGATAAACTCCTGACTCATATTTGATTAGAAAAGTTGGTTCGCTTCCTGGAAACCACTATTTTACTTACTACGAATACATCTAATTCATCATACCAAATGTAGTCACGTACAGTCAGAACTCCTATCTGGTTTATTGACTGCAAGCAACACATACGTTAGCTTTCTCTATAAGTGCGTTCGCGCAGATTGCCACAACTTTGCGCGAACTGCCTTATTTCAGGCAGCCCTTTACCAGTCCCTTCTGGCACAGTCTAGCCTAAGATCGGGGCACTCACCATCACATAATGCTACGCGGGTGATTTGCATGTGAGCCTCCTGGCTCCAAGTGGGTAGGAAAGCAGTATTAGGACTGATCCTTGGGCTCAAATATTTTACAATTTACTGAGGAGGCCGGGAGATGTGGAAAGTCAGGGAAGAAGGTCGAAAGCACCAGGTGAGGGACCCAAACATTAACTGTCTAGTTCAGAAGGACCAGCGCAGGGTGGATGGGCTCATTAGGTGACCCACCTCAGCTGTGCTCTACAAATACTATTTTTTAAACATGATTTAAAAAACCCACCCAGTAAGACAGACCAGGATAAATTAATACAAGAAGAAACTGGGACTTAAGGAGGTAAATTTGAGAACATTAAATTAAAGCCAGGGCCCACCACCTCAGATTATTTGCTATACTTTCTAGGAAAGTGGCTAGGAGGACCAGCACACATTTGAGCTTCCTGACAAATGAAGCCATGTGGGAAAATAGGCTAAACTCACAGGGTGCACGTGATTAAAAATGACCATTTGCTAGAAGAAATAGAATGGGCCTGGACTCTTGTGTATAAAACCAGACTTAGACTCAATAATCTCCTAACAGACACAGGATAACAGGCATCCACTCACAGCAAGGCAGGCAAACAACTCAGGGTAACAATGTCTAGATGGGATTTTATAAGAAGCAAAGTTAAGTGAAGGCCAGAAAGCCAGAAAGTTCTGGTCATTTAGCCTGACTGCAGGGCACTATTCAGAGTGGCTCCTGCGTTGAGAATAACTGGGTGAGCACCATGGCATGATCAGGGTTGCCAGAAGTGGGGGGTGGGGAGGGATGGGTGAGACAGGTCAAGGGGATGAAGGGACACAAACTTCCAGTTATGAAATAAACAAGTCACAGAGATGAAAAGCACAGCATAGGGAATAGAGTCAGTAATGTTGTAATAACGTACGGTGACTCCACTTAGGAGCTGAGCTCGGGTATAGAATGGGTGAATCACTGTTGCAGGCCTGAAACTAATATAACATTGTATGTCAACTACGCTTCGATAAAGTAGAAAGTTTTAACGTTTTCTAAGTTTTCTAAAACAGTAAGCAGTAAATAAAATGTACTGAACACTTTCTTGCATGCATTACGATAATCACAGGGCTTTTATCTTTTAGTAGGTTGATGTGGTAGATTATACCAACAACTAGTCTAATGTTAAAATGTCCATGTTCCTTGGTCATAATTTTAGGGGCACCTGGGTGGTTCAGTCGGTTGAGCGTCTGACTCCGGCTCCGGTCATGATCTCGTGGTTCGTGGGTTTGAGCTCCGCGTCAGGCTCTGTGCTGCCAGCTCAGAGCCTGGAGCCTGTTTTAGATTCTGTATCTCCCTCTCTCTCTGCCCCTCCCCTGCTCACACCTTGTCTGTCTGTCTCTCTCTCAAAAATAAATAAAAATGTTAAAAATTTTTAAAAATAAAACAAGTTCAGTCAGATTCAGTTTGCTCATTTGTTTAGAATTGTTGCTTCTATATTCATAAGAGGGACTGGCTTAAAATTTACCTTTTCCCTATATCCATGTATGGTATTTCATATCATATCAGAAACGTCATACAAATGTCCACTAGCATTGTCGATATGCAATACATTACTGGAGACAGGCAAAAGCAATCATGTGGATTATTGGAATGGAAGACATAAAGTTGTCCTATTTACAGATAATATTGCTAACTACATAGAACCCGAGGAAACCTGAGGACAGATTGTTACAATTAATCAGATTTGTTGGATAAAAGACCAGGTGCCTTCCTACAGCTAGCAACAAATATTTAGAAAATGTAGTTTAAATAATATGTTGTTTCAATAGCATCTACCAGTACAGACTCACTAGTGCCAAATCTTATAAAAGGTGCTAATCTTGAAGCAAAAAATTATAATCACATCATTAAAAAACATTTTTAAAAGACCTAAGTATATGAAGCAATACCATAATCCTCGGATGAGAAGGCTCACTGCAATAAAGCCATCAGTTCTTCCCAAGTCAGTCTGTCAGGTTCTACCCAATTCCAACATGATTCAAAAGGGTCTCTCTGATAAGATGACTCTAAAGCTACTGTAGAAAAGCAAAAAATTAACACTAGAACTCCCCTATGGCCCAGCAATAGCACTGCTAGGAATTTACCCAAGGGACACAGGAGTGCTGATGCATAGGGGCACATGGACCCCAATGTTCATAGCAGCACTTTCAACAATAGCCAAAGCATGGAAAGAGCCTAAGTGTCCATCAACTGATGAATGGATCAAGAAAATGTGGTTTATCTATACAATGGGATACTACATGGCAATGAGAAAGGATGAAATCTGGCCATGTATAGCAACATGGATGTAACTCAAGGGTGTTAGCGAAATAAGTCAAGCAGGGAAGGACAGATACCATATGTTTGCACATATATGAGGATTAGGAGGAACTTAACGGAGGACCATGGGGAGAAGAAGGGGGAAAATGGTGGGGGAGAGGGAGGGAGACAAGCCATGAGAGACTCTTGAATGCTGAGAACAAATTGAAGACTGATGGGGGTTGGAGGGAAGGGAAGGGGGGTGATGGGCATGGAGGAGGGCACTTGTAGGGATGAGCACTGGGTGTTATATGGAAACCAACCTGACAATAAACTATTAAAAAAATAAATTAAATAACTAAAATAAAACAATAAAATTACTGTGGAAAAGCAAAGGGCCCAAACCAGCCAAGGTCATTTTGAGGAAGGAGTAGTTAAGGGGCACTTGCCAGACCAGACATCAAGACATATTAATCTATGGTGAACTAGACAAGCAGGTACTTGTGCAGAAATGGCCGACCTGTGGAAGAGAAGACAGAACCTAGAAACAGATTCAGATATATGCCAATGGAAGTTAAAAAATATGACAAGTGTACAACACATTTTAAAATAAAGTGCTTGGACAATTGGTTTTCATATTGAACAAGATAAAAAAAATGGCTCCCTACTATGTATCATATATAGAAAGCAATTCACATGGGGGAAAAATCTACTATAAAACAAAAACTTGAACACACTCAGAAGAAAACTGGGAAGAGTGTCATTAGGCTGTAGGAGGACAAATCATATAAATAATGGTTGGCAAAAGTGAGAACCTTAAAATTGAAAACTGCTGCTCATCAAAAGAAACAATAAATAATGAAAATAAAACAAGACATAAACAGCAAGAAGACACTTAAGAATATAAATGCGAAGAGAAAAGCACAAGAATCTGGATGACTAAAGAACAACACATCAATTAGGAAGGACATCAAAAACCCACTGGAAAATAGGCAAAGAAATGAAAAAAAAAAACAACGACTCAATAAACGTGAAAATATGCTTAAATCCACTAGTTGCAGAACATCATAATCAAGACCACAAGGTACTAGTTCTCACAAAGCAAACTGGCAAAAAACTAAAACATTCACGTCTAGAGAGAGTGTGGGTCCATTTCTAATTGGTTTAATGACTTTGGGAGGCAATGTGACAGTGACAGGTAAAGTGAAGAAATATCTACTCTAGGACCAAATAATTACACTTCTTCTTTTTTAAATATAATTTATTGTCAAGGTAGCTGACATGCAGTGTATACAGTGTGCTCTTGGCTTCAGGGGCAGATTCCCATGATTCACTGCTTATAGACAAGACCCAGTGCCCATCCCAACAAGTGCCCTCCTCAATGCCCGTCACCCATTTTCCCCTCCCCCCATCAACCCTCAGTTTGTTCTCTGTATTTAAGAGTCTCTGATGGGTTTCCCTCCCTCTCTAGATAACCCATCTTTAAACACGTCTCCTACATATGCACAGGGAGATATGTACCCCAAATAGAAGCATTTTACAATAAACAAGCAAATCAAAGAAAGAAGCAAATGTTCTTCAAAAGAAAAACAAATAAATCGAAGCATATCTGTGTAACAGAATCTCACACAACTTTGGAAAAATAAATGCACTTGAGCTGTATACACACGAACATCTGAAAAGAGCAGAAGAACTATACAAAATGTCTTCTGTACGGTTTGTAAATCTGCAAAAATTTACCAAATGCTGTTTAGATATATGCGCACCTGTTGCCGAAGCATGAAGGCATCCTAGAGAGTGACTGACGCCACATTTAGGGTAGTGCTTACCTGGGCTGCGGAGGGACAGCAAGGAGATTGGGGAAGAGACTGCGTGCGAGGATGGGGGGGCGGGAGGGAGAAGGACTATGCGCAACATTTTTTTACACGTTAAGTTGGGCGGAATTACATGGTTGTTCATTATACTATTTTTAATATCTTCCTGTGTGCCCCAAATAATCGGCGATACATTCACGGTGGTGACATACGTGTGCGCGCGCAGGTACGGGCGTGGATCCAGGTTTGTGGGGCCTCGCCCAACAAATTCTGTAAGCAGAGGCCAGGAATCTGCGGTTTTGAAAAGCATCTCAGGACCCGGAGCAAGGGGCAGCTTGAAAATAACAAACACAGCACGTGTCCTTGAAGACTTTTTAGCCCGATAAACAAATATTAATAATGACCGGGGAGATACAAAGTGGTGTAACAAAGACACCAGAAACAACAGAGACAGCGATGTGCCTGTGGGTCAAGGCCGGGGACAGTTTTGGACTTGCGTGGGGTAAGTTAACCCATTCATTCGAGATTCTGTTAATGATTATTTTTGTCCTGGACATCACGCAGAATTGTGGGAATACTGCCTAGAACAGGATGGGCAAAAAACAAAACAAAACAAAACAAAAAAAACCACATACAGTTTATATGCTTCTGTGAAGAAATATTCACGTAAGACACAGAGGAACTTGCTCCCTGAAACAATCACCACCAGAGCGGGCTTTTCCTAGTGAAACACGCACATTTCTTCCTTCTTTCAACAAACAGTCCTTAAGTAAAGGGTGTGGATCAGGAGGTCTGGGCCGTGAAGAGTGACGCCCTCGCAGGCCCGTGATTCTGTCCGTGGTCCAGGAGGAGCAGGTGAATGCTGACACGGGGCCACAGCCAAACAGCTGCTCGGGACAGGCAGGGCCCAGGCTGACTCGTGGTTCAGCCAAGCTCACCCTCTACTTGCTGTTAGAAAACTTAGGAATCTGTCAAGGCATCCATACACTTGACACTTGACGGCCATCTTTCAAAATAAAGACATACATAGAAAGAACTAGCACCTTTCAGATCTCTGAGATACCTGTAATACTGTGAGCTCTGAAATCTCCGCCTGAGTCTAGGATATATGAATAAATTGCTGCAAGAATTTTACTTTTAAAAGCACTTCTGAAAAAATTTAGTGTTTTTTAAAAAATAAACATTAAGTGTAAAAAAGTGTTTTTAAAACCATGCAAATCTTGCCTTCAAACATTTTCTATTCTTTCTTCCTGATGAGAATAGGCTGTGTCTTAGAATTACATAAAACTTAGAAAACTCACAAAATTAAAAGAAATCACCACAAATGTACAACCTAGAGAAAGTGGTTGATTCTTCGTATATGTCCTCAGCATACTTTTGCTTTGAAATAAATGTTAAAAATTTTAAAAATATTTTATCTCATCAACCAAATTACATTTTAAAATAAAAATATTTTAAAAATAATATTTTTATTTATTTATTTATTCATTTATTTATTTTTAAATGTTTATTTTTGAGAGAGAGAGCGAGCGAGCAAGGGACAGAGAGAGAGGGAGACACAGAATCTGAAGCAGTTCCAGGCTCCAAGCTGTCAGCACAGAGCCCGATGCGGGGCTTGAACCCGTGAATGGGGAAATCACGACTTGAGCCGAAGTTAGACGCTTAACTGACTGGGCCACCCAGGTGCCCCTGTGATTCATATCATTTTTAAATTATAAAAGAAATATAGGCTTTCAGTTGAGGCTGTCAGGCTAAGCACATATATTTGTCTCTACCCCCTCATTAGACTCCATTAAATGTGCACACAGGGCACCCTATTTATTAGACAGTGTTCAAAATATCTTGTTCACGTTCACTCAGTCTTTACGTCAACACTGTGAAGTGAGTACTGATGTCAGACCCATTTTATAGAAGAGGAAACTGAGGGGGAGATTACATTGCCAGTTAGTGGACTAGCTGATCTTCGAACTCAGGTAATCCAGCTCAAGTCTATGCTTCAAATGGTAAAAAGTAAAATAATATTTAAAAAATTTTTTTAAATTTATTTTTGAGAGAGAGATAGAGACAGCGTGAGCAGGGGAGGGTCAGAGAGAGAGAGAGTCACAGAATCCAAAGACAGGCTCCAGGCTCAAGCTGTCAGCACAGAGCCCGACGCGAGGCTCGAACCCACGAACTGTGAGGTCATAACCTGAGCCGAAGTCGGACGCTCAACCGACTGAGCCACCCAGGCGCCCCAGTAAAGTAATATTTTTTAATGTATGGGGTAAATGAATCAGCAACATCAAAAAGAATGGAAGGGACAATCAAGAGAGGAGAGAGTTTGACAGATTTCCAGACGGCAGAAGGACATGGGCCTTTTGGGGGATAAAACCCAAGAGGATGTGGCCGGTGGTCCTGGATGGAACAGCCCTGTGACCCGGGCTGCGGGCCCACAGGTAGGACCGGGAAGGCCAGCCAGGGCTCGCTGAAGGGGTGACAGGCTGGCCCCTTCATCTTCACTCAGTTCTCCCCACCCCAGAAAATAGAACAGGGCTCGTGCGGCTCGACATTTATCACAGGGTCTGGGTATCCCAGCACTCTGGGCAACCTCTCTCACGCTGGCCCATCTAGCCCCTTGCTCACTCACCCTCTGTGGGGGGCTCCACGGGACAGCCCTGCCCACTTCCACCCCCTTCCACAGAACCCGCCACGAAGCCGCCTTGCTCATGGTAGACACCCGGCAGGGACACAGACCCCCGAAGCTACGAGCGAAGAGCAACTCCAGACCCTCAGAAAAAACGCCCTGGTCCCTCTTGCTTAAATATGAATTTTTTGTCTCCAAGCAGCCCCATTAACATTTAGCTGTCAGTTCTACTTTCAATATCTCTGCTAGTTGAGTACTTGGAGCACAGAAGTGTTGAGATGGACCTTACCCTGCAAATGGGTACACAAACCAGTAGAGAAAATTAAGTGCTAGGCTGCCTGAGGCTCTAGGAGAGCCGGAGGGGTGTGGTTTGGGTTACGCACTCGCATTTTATTGTGTGGTTTCTTTTTTCTTTTTTTTTTTTAAGTCTATTTATTTATTTTGAAAAAGAGAGAGAGAGGGCACACGCACGTGCACAAGCTCGGAGGGGCGGGGAGAAGGAGAGAGAATCCCAAGCAGGCTCTGTGCCATCAGCGCAGAGCCCAATGTGGGGCTCGAACTCACAAACTGTGAGATCATGACCTGAGCTGAGATCAAGAGTCAGAAGCTTAACTGACTACGCCGCCCACATGCCTCTTGCTGTGAGGTTTCTAACAGCCTGGGGTGAGTGCGTGCAAGTTCTCTCCGTGCATGAGATCCGTAAGGTTTGCACTTTTTCCCCCTTTCAAATATTTTCCTTCCCATATACTTTAGAGTCACTGGTTCCGCTAACACCACCACTGTTATTTCAGTGTTAAAGACATGATGTAAATATTTATGTTTTCTTGTCTGTGCCAGAAAGTTCTCTAGGTGGGCTGTTACCTGGAGATGGGCAAAATCCTCAGCAGAAAACCAGTGTAGAGAAATGACACAGTGCACAGAGGTTCAAGCAGCCTACTGTTGAAATCTGAGCACCTACTTCACTTTTGAGAAGGGGCGCATGCATGCGTGTGTGTGTGTGTGTGTGTGTGTGTGATCTGACACACCAGTGAAGAGATACTGTGACTAGGAAATACGATTGCACATCCTGAGGGACCAGCTGGGGAAGCTGTGGTCTGTGGTTCAATGCATGGACTTGGGTTTGGTCTTCTAATGTCTGCCATTGCGACTGTGCAATTTAGGCAAGTTACTTAGCCCCTCTCTGCCTCAGTTTCCTCATATGTGAAGTGAGGATGATACGAGAATCAATCTTGTAAGGCTGCTATGGGTAAATGAGTTAATGCACATGAGAGTTAATTCACATCATGAGAATTGAATTTGGTACGTGCAACGTCCTCAATAAAGACATAGCTGGCCTCTACACCACCACCATCACCCCCGCCTCCACCATCACCACCATCACCAACATCATCACCACCATCACCACCATCACCCCTGCCTCCACCCCCGCCTCCACCATCACCACCATCACCAACATCACCACCACGACCCTCATCCATGAACTATTTCTTCAAGTGAAGCTATTAAGAAACAATAAATGCAAAGTGAGCAACTGAAAGTTCCTAAAACATTAGTCAGACTCCAAATACTTCCTGTTGGATGCAAACTAATTCTGGCTACCCCCCAAATCGAGCTTTCTAAAACTTTTATAAGTGTATGAAAAACACTTCGTTTTTAAATTCTTGCCTTTTGGTATTGAACATTTCTGCTATTAAATGGGCAAAGAGGGGCGCCTGGGTGGCTCAGTCTGTTAAGCATCTGACTTGGCTCAAGTCATGATCTCACAGACTGTGAGTTCAAGCCCCTCATCCGGCTCTGTGCTGACAGCTGGGAGCCTGGAGCCTGCTTGGGATTCTGTGTCTCCCTCCCTCTGCCCTTCCCCCACTCGCGTGTCTCTCTCTCTCTCTCTCTCTCTCTCTCTCTCAAAAGTAAATAAACATTAAAATTTTTTTTTAAAAAAGTGGGCCAAGAGAAGTATCAGTATTGATTCTGAAATGCCTCACATTTCCAACTCAAACACTGTCTCATTGTTTCCTTCACATTTATTAGCTGCTTCCGGAAGTTACCTGGAGACCCTCACTGGTGTTTAGGTGGCCCCCCGCCGTCCCGGGTCTCTCTGGCGGAGGAAGGAGTCCAGGCCCTGCTGGCGGGGTGCCCGGGATCTGGGCCTGGGGGGCGGCTGGCTCCCCGCTCTGCAGGTGCCGCCGGGCTGGCCTCGCCTGGAGACTGCCCACCCCCGCCACGGCCNGCCCCCGAGGCTGGGCTCACCCTGTGGGGCCCACGCATGAGGAGCAGGTCCCTGAGTCCAGCCCACGCCCGAGGGGAGGGCTCCCCGAGTGGCACCCCGGGGGCCACCCCAGTGCCTGCCAGGCCTGAGGTTTGCGGGGACCGGTGGCGCAGACGGGGTCACGCGTGGGAACTGTCCCAGGTCCCCCGGGTGGCAGCAGCCCCACCTTCACTGACACTTGCTCTTGAAACCCGGAGGGGTTGGTGCGCTGCTTTAAATCATGAGGATTCGGGCACTCGTTACACAGCAAAAGATAACCAACGTAGCTCGTTCTGTTATTTACTCCCAAAACAGTATTAATAAACCAGCAGAGGGGCGCCTGGGGGGCTCAGTCAGTTAAGGGTGGGACTTCAGCTCAGGTCATGATCTCACGGTCCTGGGTTCAAGCCCAGTGTGGGGCTCTGTGCTGACAGCCCAGAGCCTGGAGCTGCTTTGGATTCTGTGTCTCCCTCTCTCTCTGCCCCTCCCTCACTCAATCTCTGTCTCTGTCTCTCAAAAATAAATAAACATTAAAAAAATAAAAATAAACCAGCAGAGCAGGAGTATTTAAAATCCGCACATTTGCTTAGACACCGAAGGGCCCCGAGCAGAAGGAAACCTCACTGTCCAATGTCAGTATCTGTAAGGAAGTAGCCTTTTAGCAGATGTCCCTGAAAATAGGAGTTACATCATCTAGGGACCTCTGTCATAGGATGCTTTTCTTTTACTCTTACTGGAAAGTTGGGACCAAATTTCTATCACATTGGAGACACTGCGCTCATTTCTTTGCTCCATACACGTATAAACATATGTATCCATCTGCAACTGTAAACTAATTTTACCCAAAAGGAAAATTAACATTTGAGAGAAATTTTAGGAACATTTGAGTCAATTATCAATGAAACGCTTTTTGAACAACTGAAATTGTTGTTGTGAAACTGAATTACCTGAATCTTAGGTAACCAAAGCCAATTAGAATCCTTAGAAATTTAACCGGTAAGTCAATGCCATTTTGGATCGACTCGGTAGCAAATGAACTAATGTCCGTTAAACACCAACCCAAAGGGAGTTTGTAGGTTAGGTTCTGGGAACACGCTTCTGCCTGGGGCCGCACTCTTGGCTGGAGGCCCCCTGAGAGGGGGCTCCCTGAGGAGGGGGCTCATCAGACACATTCTAAGGGAAGACTTCTATTTCCCACTGTGGAAGGCTCCTGTGGACAGCTTTCCTTTACCTAAGCCAAGGGTAGAATTTTGGTATGGTTTTCAATAAAAATACAAAAACTCTCGGGTTTCCGTTTGTCAAGAAGCGACGTAATGCTATTTTAGTGTTTAGGGTTTTTTTCACTACAGATGCTAACTTGTTTAAATTTTAACTCAATCCATTTTGACTGTGTATTGTACGCATGTTAAAGTTTTGGACAACTTCGTTGAAGTGACCAAATCTCACCAGTCCACAGTAGTCCTCCAAGTGTACAACAGTGCAACGGAAAAATGCAGAAATGCTAACAGTCACACCCGTTTCCCTCCCCCGCCCTCCCCCCATTGGGATAAGCATAGTCACAATTAACTAGAAATAGGAAAGCATGAGCCATAATTCTTGGACAATCATTTACTTCATTTTCTTAAATCAGTAAGGCTCCCAAATGCAAACTAGCAAGGTACATGATGTAAATTGGCAGCCCCTTTGTCAAATATTTCACATGAGTTGTTTATCATTAGGCCTCCTCTTTTTTCTAACAGCTCCTAAGAAAGTTCCAAAATCGTCTGTAGTGCATATGGCACGGATGCCGAGGCAATGCTGCCGTGAGAGCGAGCGAGCTGGAGAACCCCTTCATACGCGGTTCCAGAATGTGTGTGACTGGCTGAAGCCGGGTGGTTCGGTCACCAGCCGAAACTCATCTTCCTCTGAGTATGTGCTGACTTGTCTCCCTGCAGGGTACTGGGCTTCTGAAGACGCTGCCGACTACTCACATTTGTAACCCAGTGTCTGGCACACAGTTGGTGCTTAATAAGGGACCGTGGAATGGAGCCTCCAATGGTTTTGAAACACAGATTGAAAATATCGTCCCAGAAAACAAACCAGAATAGAACATTTTCCTGGTATAAAGAGAAGATCGGGGGGGGCCTGGGTGGCTCAGTTGGTTGAGCATCCAACTTTGGCTCACATCATGATCTCACGGTTTGTGAGTTCGAGCCCCGAGTCGGGCTCTGTGCTGACAGCTCAGAGCCTGGAACCTGCTTCGGATTCTGTGTCTCCTTCTCTCTCTGCCCCTCCCTGCTTGTGCTCTCTCTCTCTCTCAAAAATAAAAATATTTTTAAAAAAAGGAGAGAGAATACCAATAATAAATCAGTCTGCTGTTGGAGACAAACATTGCTTTAGAAGTAGTTTTAGAAAAGTGTATTTACATTTTAATACAAAAGGAAGAGTGGTTAAGCACGGCTAAGCACGTGGGGTTTGGAAGCAGAGAGCGTCAACTCCCCTCCACCTTCCACGTGAGCTCTGGGAAGCCATTTAGCCTCTTTTTAAATTGTATTTATTTATTTCGAGAGAGACAGAGAGAGTGGGAGTGGGGGAGGGGCAGACACAGAGGGAGAGCACAAATCCGAAGCAGGCTCCATGCTGCCAGCCCAGAGCCTGATGCGGGGCTTGAACTGAAGACACTGCAAGATCATGACCTGAGCTGAAACCAAGAGTTGGACGCTTCACCAACTGAGAAACCCAGATGCCCCCATTTAAAAAAATTTTTTTGACAGGCGAGAGAGAGGCAGAGAAAGGGAGACAGAGGATCTGAAGCAGGCAGCAGGAGCCCACTGTGGGGCTCGAACTCATGAACCTCCAGATCATGACCTGAGCCGAAGATGGACGCTGAACTGAGCCACCCAGGTGCTGCCAGCCTCTTAAGCCCCAGTTTCCTTATCTGTGGAGTGGCAGTAATGACGGTACTTCATTCGTCACCTTGTTTCAAGAATTAAGTAAACAAAATATGTAAAGCCCTTAGGTGATCACCCTTTTGGGGCCTGTATCTTGATTTTTTTTTACTGAAATTATAAAAAGTAAATTGTCATTGCAATAACAAAAGTTTATTTTTAAAATTGAACAGAAGCCCCAAGAAGTAAAATAGAGTTTTCTATACACAGACATGCTTAGTTAATGCACAGTATTTGAAGTTCTATGAAGGCTAACGAAACCACTGGGAAGTTGGTGACAAGTATAATTGACAATAAAAATTCACAGCTGTCTCAGAAGACTTGTTTCCTTGGAGCTATTATTAATGAGATTCAGTTTCAGGAGTGGAAACAAAAAGAGGTTTTAAAAGTGATGTGAATTATATATTACAAGCTGCATTATGGTAGGAAAGCGATGACTTATCAGTAGCTTTGGTGCCTAGGAACCGTGAGCATCTGGTACGCAATGCTGCTGATTTGTTTGTTTGTTTGTTTGTTTTTACTTCTAAGCCAGTGAGGCATGAGGGAGCTGGACAATATACTTTATTTTTTAATATTTTATCATTATTTTTATTTTTTAGAGTTTATTGTCAAGTTGGTTTCCATATAACACCCAGGGCTCATCCCCACAAGCGCNACAATGTACTTTAATAAAACAATATGTATTAATGGTCACTTAACAAAAAAAATCCTCCTTATTTTCTTACAAATCACTTTTTAATATGAAATCACCATGTGGTACACTTTAAATATTGGACAATTTTATTCATCAATTATGCCTCCATAAAGTCACAATAAAAAGAACAAAAATCCCGATGCACTCCCCCCCCATTTCACTGAAAATACTTGTGTGGTTTTGGTTGGCTTTAATGTGAACTCACAAGCTAGAAGTGGTAGGAGAAAAGGGCAGGTTCCTGTCTTAGAAATGTTCTTCCTTTATCTTAGATGTGAAAGATCCCTCCAGTCTCCACTCTGGATGTGATAAGACAAAGTAGAAATAAATTCCCATAAATTTTTTTTCTATTAAGCTTCTCTTAGGATGTACTCATGTCCTCATTCACAGGAAACCAGATGAAATTGACTTGCAGACCATGGTCAGTGATCCGAAGGGCCGAGTCGTGAGATCTTCTGTGTTTGCTCATGAAAAGCCACACTTTTAATGAAATCGCTTAGTAGCAATTATTATTTCATGCTAACAGGGTCCTGACTCTCGCCATATTGTAAAGTAATAATTACAAGTCATCAACTTTAAAGTGCTTAATTAAACTTACTCATAAGACGGGTAACATAAGCAGTTGCCCTGGGGAAATGAGGTCTTTGAAATGATCCCATAGCTGGGCATCTCAGGTGCAGGCTCTGTGTGTTTAAACAAATCTTTCTCAGAAGACTTCTCTCTATAAATGTCATTCTACCATCACTCAAAGACATTGCTATTAGAATCACTCTTCTCCTTAAAATATAGCACAAAAAGCAGGGTGTCTCGTCTTCATTATCAAACAAGCTTCAAAGCTGTTCTTTACCTAGTAATTTGGAAGAACGGTTGATAAACAGTGATTTCAACTACAGGAGAGTTCGGTAAAGGGAAAGAATGGAGCTTCCTCAGGAGACGGAAATGCCACACATCTGGAAGAGGCAGGACAGCTGGCCATGACCCCACAGCGCTCACTGATGGAGACAGAGGAGGTGGAGAGCGCCCCCCTCAGGCACCGTCGCTGTGCACATCTGGGGCTGACTTTCCACAGTGATGGGAGTCTCCCTGCTCCCCCCGGAGGCAAGTTCCAGGGCGGACCGTGAACTCGGCATTCTAGAGAAATCCAGCCCTGGATGGAACCCCCAATGACTCAAATAATGATAAACCGGGCTCCAGGGTAAAACCTGAAAGACCTATTTGACAGTAAGGTAATGCTAGAAATGTTAGGGAAATAATTTTAAAAGAATCAATATTAAAAAAAAAAAAAA